>NW_022265977.1:83528-111028 GCF_002021735.2 Oncorhynchus kisutch | reverse complement strand
CTACAGGAAACACCCACCAACATGACATACGTCTGTCTGTCTGTCTGTCTGTCTGTCTGTCTGTCACGACCGCTGGGAGACCACAGCTGTAAACCCCTGACACCCACAGAAACTAAGACAAACACCATGACTGCTGTCTAGACAGATCAGCTGAGGCCTGGATAGGTGTTTAACATGTCAGATAACAACCACATCACATGATCCAGTAGTCTGATGGCCAGCTGCAGAGTGCATGACGTGGTGGACGCCTGAAATGTATCAGAAACTGGACCAATGTAATATTGGAGCAGGAGATCTGACTGTGTGACTTACGATGATGATGTGATACTTGAGCTGGCTGCAACAGGGGATCTGACTGTGTGACTTACGATGATGATGTGATACTTGAGCTGGCTGCAACAGGAGATCTGACTGTGTGACTTACGATGATGATGTGATACTTGAGCTGGCTGCAACAGGAGATCTGACTGTGTGACTTACGATGATGATGTGATACTTGAGCTGGCTGCAACAGGAGATCTGACTGTGTGACTTACGATGATGATGTGATACTTGAGCTGGCTGCAACAGGGGATCTGACTGTGATTGGAGCGTTGACCCTTCCTGTCAGCCAACCTCCTGGAGAGAGAGAGGGAGGAGGGAGAGAGGGAGGAGGGGAGAGAGGGAGGAGGGGAGAAAGGGAGAGAGGGAGGAGGGGAGAGAGAGGGAGGAGGGGAGAGAGGGGATGAGGAAGGAGGGGAGAGAGGGAGGAAGGGAGAGAGGGGAGAAAGGGAGAGAGGGAGGAGGGGAGAGAGAGGGGGAGGGGAGAGAGGGGGAGGGGAGAGAGAGAGGGAGGAGGGGAGGGAGAGAGGGAGGAGGGGAGGGAGGAGGGGAGAGAGGGAGGAGGGGAGAGAGGGAGGAGGGGAGAGAGTGAGGGATGAGGGGAGAGAGGGAGGAGGGGAGAGAGAGAGGAGGGGAGAGAGAGAGGGAGGAGGGGAGAGAGAGAGGAGGGGAGAGAGAGAGGGAGGAGGGGAGAGAGGGGGAGGTGGTTACAAGATGATACTCTATTCCTCAATCACTCACTTATGGAAGAGACCTATTGATAGAGCTGCAGGGAGGAGAGAGAGAGAGATACTTCTGTGAGTGTAATGTTTACTGTTCATTTTTGTTGATTTAACTTTTGTATATTATTATCTACTTCACTTGCTTTGATAATGCTAACATGTGTTTCCCATGCCAATAAAGCACTTGAATTGAATTGATAGGAGAGAGAGAGAGAGAGAGAGAGGAGAAATAGACAGAGATATGGACAGCAGGATAGAGGGATGAGAAAGAGAGAGAGATGGACAGCAGGATAGAGGGATGAGAAAGAGAGAGAGATGGACAGCAGGATAGAGGGATGAGAAAGAGAGAGATGGACAGCAGGATAGAGGGATGAGAAAGAGAGAGAGAGATGGACAGCAGGATAGAGGGATGAGAAAGAGAGAGAGATATGGACATCAGGATAGAGGGATGGAGAAAGAGCAAGAGATATGGACAGCAGGATAGAGGGATGAGAAAGAGAGAGAAATATGGACATCAGGATAGAGGGATGGAGAAAGAGAGAGAAATATGGACATCAGGATAGAGGGATGGAGAAGGAGAGAGAGATGGACATCAGGATAGAGAAAGAGAGAGAGATATGGACAGCAGGATAGAGGGATGAGAAAGAGAGAGATGGACATCAGGATAGAGGGATGGAGAAAGAGAGAGAGAGATATGGACAGCAGGATAGAGGGATGAGAAAGAGAGAGAGATATGGACAGCAGGATAGAAGGATGGAGAAAGAGAGAGAGATATGGACAGCAGGATAGAAGGATGGAGAAAGAGAGAGAGATATGGACAGCAGGATAGAGGGATGAGAAAGAGAGAGAGATATGGACAGCAGGATAGAGGGATGAGAAAGAGAGAGAGATATGGACAGCAGGATAGAGGGATGAGAAAGAGAGAGAGATATGGACAGCAGGATGAGAAAAAGAGAGATGGACAGCAGGATAGAGGGATGAGAAAGAGAGATGGACAGCAGGATAGAGAGATGAGAAAGAGAGAGAGATGGTCAGCAGGATAGAGGGATGGAGAAAGAGAGAGAGATATGGACAGCAGGATAGAGGGATGAGAAAGAGAGAGATGTGGACAGCAGGATGGTAGAGGAGTATAGATACCTTAGTTCACTCTTCTCTGCCACAGAGAGAGGCATAGCTCGCAACATCCTGACCCGGTCACTCAGAGAGAGGTTCTGAAGGTTGTTGACCAGTTGGTCACGCTTACGCCCTGCAGCGCAACAGAGACGGATAGACACACACATTAGTTATGCGTGGGTTATGGCATCATTACAACAAAAATGTTGGTATTTCAGTGCGTGTGTAACGTTTAAATGAGTGACCTCACCCTCCTCATCCACGCCCTCGGTCTCCATGCAGTCTGTCTCCATGCCGTAACCACGGATACTGGGCCGTGCGGAGCGGGAAAAGTCCTTTATGGAAGGCCTGCTCTGTCTGCGTCTTCTCAACTTCATGGTCCTGTTATAGTACTGAGAGATGATAGCACCTCGACTACGACCTAGAGAGAGGAGAGGAAGTTAACAGGGTCCTGTTATAGTACTGAGAGATGATAGCACCTCGACTACGACCTAGAGAGAGGACAGGAAGTTAACAGGGTCCTGTTATAGTACTGAGAGATGATAGCACCTCGACTACGACCTAGAGAGAGGACAGGAAGTTAACAGGGTCCTGTTATAGTACTGAGAGATGACAGCACCTCCACTACGACCTAGAGAGAGGAGAGGAAGTTAACAGGGTCCTGTTATAGTACTGA
Source organism: Oncorhynchus kisutch (assembly GCF_002021735.2). Classification (NCBI taxonomy): domain Eukaryota; kingdom Metazoa; phylum Chordata; class Actinopteri; order Salmoniformes; family Salmonidae; genus Oncorhynchus; species Oncorhynchus kisutch. The sequence goes on along the minus strand of NW_022265977.1, from coordinate 108,196 downwards.
GAGATGACAGCACCTCGACTACGACCTAGAGAGAGGAGAGGAAGTTAACAGGGTCCTGTTATACTACTGAGAGATGACAGCACCTCCACTACGACCTAGAGAGAGGAGAGGAAGTTAACAGGGTCCTGTTATAGTACTGAGAGATGACAGCACCTCGACTACGACCTAGAGAGAGGACAGGAAGTTAACATGGTCCTGTTATAGTACTGAGAGATGATAGCACCTCGCCTACGACCTAGAGAGAGGAGAGGAAGTTAACAGGGTCCTGTTATAGTACTGAGAGATGATAGCACCTCGACTATGACCTAGAGAGAGGACAGGAAGTTAACAGGGTCCTGTTATAGTACTGAGAGATGATAGCACCTCGACTACGACCTAGAGAGAGGACAGGAAGTTAACAGGGTCCTGTTATAGTACTGAGAGATGACAGCACCTCCACTACGACCTAGAGAGAGGAGAGGAAGTTAACAGGGTCCTGTTATAGTACTGAGAGATGACAGCACCTCCACTACGACCTAGAGAGAGGAGAGGAAGTTAACAGGGTCCTGTTATAGTACTGAGAGATGATAGCACCTCGACTATGACCTAGAGAGAGGAGAGGAAGTTAACAGGGTCCTGTTATAGTACTGAGAGATGACAGCACCTCCACTACGACCTAGAGAGAGGAGAGGAAGTTAACAGGGTCCTGTTATAGTACTGAGAGATGACAGCACCTCCACTACGACCTAGAGAAAGGAGAGGAAGTTAACAGGGTCCTGTTATAGTACTGAGAGATGATAGCACCTCCACTACGACCTAGAGAGAGGAGAGGAAGTTAACAGGGTCTAGTACTGAGAGATGACAGCACCTCCACTACGACCTAGAGAGAGGACAGGAAGTTAACAGGGTCCTGTTATAGTACTGAGAGATGACAGCACCTCGACTACGACCTAGAGAGAGGAGAGGAAGTTAACAGGGTCCTGTTATAATACTGAGAGATGACAGCACCTCCACTACGACCTAGAGAGAGGACAGGAAGTTAACAGGGTCCTGTTATATTACTGAGAGATGATAGCACCTCCACTACGACCTAGAGAGAGGACAGGAAGTTAACAGGGTCCTGTTATAGTACTGAGAGATGATAGCACCTCGACTACGACCTAGAGAGAGGAGAGGAAGTTAACAGGGTCCTGTTATAGTACTGAGAGATGACAGCACCTCCACTACGACCTAGAGAGAGGAGAGGAAGTTAACAGGGTCCTGTTATAGTACTGAGAGATGACAGCACCTCCACTACAACCTAGAGAAAGGCGAGGAAGTTAACAGGGTCTAGTACTGAGAGATGACAGCACCTCCACTACGACCTAGAGAGAGGACAGGAAGTTAACAGGGTCCTGTTATAGTACTGAGAGATGACAGCACCTCCGTTAAGAGGGGGGTGAGGGAAGGTGTGTAGATATAGGATTCCTAAACTATGTCTTGTAGAGGGACATGGTTTGTGCCATGGTGTATTTAGAGCCACTGTGTTAGATACAGTATCTGTTGATGTGTTGATAGTGGCTGGCTGGCTGGCTGGCTGGCGCACCTGCTAGCTAGAGGAACTAACAGTCACATGACAACGGCAGAAATAGTTTAGACTTCTGAAACTACCTCGCTCTCTCTCTCATGAAGCGTGAACAGAAGAAATATTAGGTAGGTGTCCATACAGCCATCTTAAGACTGTCATAAGAGTGTTGTAGAGGTATCATAAGTATGTCATAAGGGTGTCGTAGGGGTGACTTACCGATGGTGCGGCTGGGCATGGATGAGAGGACTTTGAGGGTGGCGGAGGACCAGCGTTCCTCTAGAAGGGGGTCTAACTGTCCCCCCACTTCCTCCTCACCCCTCCCCGCGCTCCCACGCCATAATCTCCTGACCAGGGCTGGACAGGTACGCTACACTGTCTGGAGGAAGGAGAGTATGACGTTTATGTCTGTTTTCACACACACACTCTAACACTAGGTCTCTCTCTCTTATACCCAGTCACAACTACCTCGTTCCTCCTCGTCCAGGTCTCTCTCATACCCAGTCACACATACCTCGTTCCTCATCGTCCAGGTCTCTCTCTCTTATACCCAGTCACACACTACCTCGTTCCTCTCGTCCAGGTCTCTCTCTCTTATACCCGAGTCACAACATACCTCGTTCCTCCTCGTCCAGGTCTCTCTCTCTTATACCCAGTCACACACTACCTCGTTCCTCCTCGTCCAGGTCTCCTCTCTCTTATACCCTAGTCACACACTACCTCGTTCCTCCTCGTCCAGGTCTCTCTCTCTTATACCCAGTCACACACTACCTCGTTCCTCCTCGTCCAGGTCCTCCTCTCTTACTACCCCAGTCACAACACTACCTCGTTCCTCCTCGTCCAGGTCTCTCTCTTACACCCAGTCACACACTACCTCGTTCCTCCTCGTCCAGGTCTCTCTCCTCTTACACCCAGTCACACACTACTCGTCCTCCTCGTCCAGGTCTCTCTCTTACACCCAGTCACACACTACCTCGTTCCTCCTCGTCCAGGTCTCTCTCTTATACCCAGTCACACAATACCTCGTCCAGGTCTCTCTCTCATACCCAGTCACACACTACCTCGTTCCTCCTCGTCCAGGTCTCTCTCTTACACCCAGTCACACACTACCTCGTTCCTCCTCGTCCAGGTCTCTCTCTTACACCCAGTCACACACTACCTCGTTCCTCCTCGTCCAGGTCTCTCTCTTATACCCAGTCACACAATACCTCGTCCAGGTCTCTCTCTCATACCCAGTCACACACTACCTCGTTCCTCCTCGTCCAGGTCTCTCTCTTACACCCAGTCACACACTACCTCGTTCCTCCTCGTCCAGGTCTCTCTCTCTTACACCCAGTCACACACTACCTCGTTCCTCCTCGTCCAGGTCTCTCTCTCTTATACCCAGTCACACACTACCTCGTTCCTCCTCGTCCAGGTCTCTCTCTCTTATACCCAGTCACACACTACCTCGTTCCTCCTCGTCCAGGTCTCTCTCTCTTATACCCAGTCACACACTACCTCGTTCCTCCTCGTCCAGGTCTCTCTCTCTTATACCCAGTCACACACTACCTCGTTCCTCATCGTCCAGGTCTCTCTCTCTTATACCCAGTCACACACTACCTCGTTCCTCCTCGTCCAGGTCTCTCTCTCTTATACCCAGTCACACACTACCTCGTTCCTCCTCGTCCAGGTCTCTCTCTCTTATACCCAGTCACACACTACCTCGTTCCTCCTCGTCCAGGTCTCTCTCTCTTATACCCAGTCACACACTACCTCGTTCCTCCTCGTCCAGGTCTCTCTCTCTTATACCCAGTCACACACTACCTCGTTCCTCCTCGTCCAGGTCTCTCTCTCTTATACCCAGTCACACACTACCTCGTTCCTCCTCGTCCAGGTCTCTCTCTCTTATACCCAGTCACACACTACCTCGTTCCTCCTCGTCCAGGTCTCTCTGTAGTTCCTGCAGCTCCAAGGCTTCCTGTCTCTGATCCTCTATCAGCTGGTTAAAGGAGTCATGGACCCCCTCTTCATCCGCTGGGCTCCTGTTACACACACACACACAGAGAGACAGAGAGACAGAGAGACAGAGAGACAGACAGAGAGACAGACAGACAGACAGACAGACAGACAGACAGACAGACAGACAGACAGACAGACAGACAGACAGACAGACAGACAGACAGACAGACAGACAGACAGACAGACAGACAGACAGACAGACAGAAATTAGAAAACAAACCCAATAAACTCCCAGTAACCAGTGTTCAGACAAACACACCCCTAACCAGTAACCAGTGTTCAGACAAACGCACCCCTAACCAGTAACCAGTGTTCAGACAAACACACCCCTAACCAGTAACCAGTGTTCAGACAAACACACCCCTAATCAGTAACCAGTGTTCAGACAAACACACCCCTAACCAGTAACCAGTGTTCAGACAAACACACCCCTAACCAGTAACCAGTGTTCAGACAAGCACACCCCTAACCAGTAACCAGTGTTCAGACAAACACACCCCTAACCAGTAATCAGTGTTCAGACAAACACACCCCTAACCAGTAACCAGTGTTCAGACACACACACACCCCTAACCAGTAAACAGTGTTCAGACAAACACACCCCTAACCAGTAACCAGTGTTCAGACAAACACACCCCTAACCAGTAACCAGTGTTCAGACAAACACACCCCTAACCAGTAACCAGTGTTCAGACACACACACCCCTAACCAGTAACCAGTGTTCAGACAAACACACCCCTAACCAGTAACCAGTGTTCAGACACACACACCCCTAACCAGTAACCAGTGTTCAGACACGCACACCCCTAACCAGTAACCAGTGTTCAGACAAACACACCCCTAACCAGTAACCAGTGTTCAGACACGCACACCCCTAACCAGTAACCAGTGTTCAGACAAACACACCCCTAACCAGTAACCAGTGTTCAGACAAACACACCCCTAACCAGTAACCAGTGTTCAGACAAACACACCCCTAACCAGTAACCAGTGTTCAGACAAACACACCCCTAACCAGTAACCAGTGTTCAGACACGCACACCCCTAACCAGTAACCAGTGTTCAGACAAACACACCCCTAACCAGTAACCAGTGTTCAGACAAACACACCCCTAACCAGTAACCAGTGTTCAGACAAACACACCCCTAACCAGTAACCAGTGTTCAGACAAACACACCCCTAACCAGTAACCAGTGTTCAGACACACACACCCCTAACCAGTAACCAGTGTTCAGACAAACACACCCCTAACCAGTAACCAGTGTTCAGACAAACACACCCCTAACCAGTAACCAGTGTTCAGACAAACACACCCCTAACCAGTAACCAGTGTTCAGACACACACACCCCTAACCAGTAACCAGTGTTCAGACACACCGCCACAGTGTAAACACTCCTCACCACTGGGCTTCAGCCCTGACAACTCTTCATGTCTCATAATTCATGGCCTTTTAACACCACATTTGAAAGGAACCACAATCACAAGCCTTTTGTTCCCCAGGGACCCTGCAGCTGAACACCACAGGAAGTGAGTCACTCATAAAATTCTCCTCAGTAAATACAACACACACACACACACACACACACACACAGGAACAAAGACTAGTCAAACAGTCCAACAAACACAGTCAGTCTGTTCTGTGAGAACAATGGGTCTGGCTGGATACTGGTACTGTGCAGAATTGGGCCTCAAAGAGTTGCCTCAAAGAACATCAAACAGACAGTTAACCCTGTCATTGTCTTATTTTAATCCTCTTCTGTTTACCAGAACATCAAACAGACAGTTAACCCTGTCATTGTCTTATTGCCAGCCTCCCCTGATATAGTGTATTGATACTCACTCCAGGCCAGCCTCCCCTGATATAGTGTATTAATACTCACTCCAGGCCAGCCTCCCCTGATATAGTGTATTAATACTCACTTCAGGCCAGCCTCCCCTGATATAGTGTATTGATACTCACTCCAGGCCAGCCTCCCCTGATATAGTGAATTAATACTCACTCCAGGCCAGCCTCCACTGATATAGCGTATTGATACTCACTTCAGGCCAGCCTCCCCTGATATAGTGTATTAATACTCACTCCAGGCCAGCCTCCACTGATATAGTGTATTAATACTCACTCCAGGCCAGCCTCCCCTGATATAGTGTATTGATACTCACTCCAGGCCAGCCTCCACTGATATAGTGTATTAATACTCACTCCAGGCCAGCCTCCCCTGATATAGTGTATTGATACTCACTCCAGGCCAGCCTCCACTTATATAGTGTATTGATACTCACTCCAGGCCAGCCTCCACTGATATAGTGTATTGATACTCACTCCAGGCCAGCCTCCACTGATATAGTGTATTAATACTCACTCCAGGCCAGCCTCCACTGATATAGTGTATTGATACTCACTCCAGGCCAGCCTCCCCTGATATAGTGTATGAATACTCACTCCAGGCCAGCTTCCCTGATATAGTGTATGAATACTCACTCCAGGCCAGCCTCCACTGATATAGTGTATTGATACTCACTCCAGGCCAGCTTCCCTGATATAGTGTATGAATACTCACTCCAGGCCAGCCTCCCCTGATATAGTGTATTGATACTCACTCCAGGCCAGCCTCCCCTGATATAGTGTATTGATACTCACTCCAGGCCAGCCTCCCCTGATATAGTGTATTGATACTCACTCCAGGCCAGCTTCCCTGATATAGTGTATGAATACTCACTCCAGGCCAGCCTCCACTGATATAGTGTATTGATACTCACTCCAGGCCAGCTTCCCTGATATAGTGTATGAATACTCACTCCAGGCCAGCCTCCCCTGATATAGTGTATTGATACTCACTCCAGGCCAGCCTCCCCTGATATAGTGTATTGATACTCACTCCAGGCCAGCTTCCCTGATATAGTGTATGAATACTCACTCCAGGCCAGCCTCCACTGATATAGTGTATGAATACTCACTCCAGGCCAGCTTCCCTGATATAGTGTATGAATACTCACTCCAGGCCAGCCTCCACTGATATAGTGTATTGATACTCACTCCAGGCCAGCCTCCACTGATATAGTGTATTAATACTCACTCCAGGCCAGCCTCCATGTGTTCAGCAGTCAGGTCAAAGTTGACACTGTGAGCCATCTCTCTCTCCCCGTCTCTCCTCTCTGCTGTCAGTCTCGTTCTCTTTATCCGTCTGTCTGTCAACCATCAATCTCTGTCCACCAATCACAGAGAAGGGTCACACACTTGTCTGCCTAGTCCCGCCTCTCCACTCTCCTAGCATAGTGAAAACTACCAGAGAGAGAGAGAGAGAGAGAGAGAGAGAGAGAGAGAGAGAGAGAGAGGAGAGAGAGAGAGAGAGAGAGAGAGAGAGAGAGAGAGAGAGAGAGAGAGAGAGAGAGAGAGAGAGAGAGAGAGAGAGAGAGAGAGAGAGAGAGAGAGAGAGAGAGAGAGAGAGAGAGAGAGAGAGATGTTAGGAATCATAAGGTGTGGTGATTGAAGGTATCTCTTTTCCGTGTTTCAGCTTGTCTTCTAGTAGCACACACACACACAATGTAGTGTTATTGTCATCAGTCAGTTACGTAAGCAAGTCTTAAATTGTACAGATAATCCGCCAGTCCATTTTCAAAAACCTCATCATACTGAGCCTTCTGGTCAACCTTAATGGTCAGATTATATACATTCTCAACTGGGTTCAGGACCTGATGTTCTGAGTTTGCAAATAGGACACACACACACACACACACACACACACACACACACACACACACACACACCTCATTAAAGCAGTTCTTTATCATACCAACAAAACATAGCAGCAGCAGTTGGTGTGTGTGTGTTTCACCAGTGAAGTGTTTGAATACAGTACTACATCATACCAGGCCAATACACCAGGGATGAATGATATATCGGTGAACATATCGGAATCAGACGATATCAGCTAAACATGCCAACATCGGTATCTGCCCGATGTCTAGTTTAACGCCCTGTGACAGGACCCTGTGACAACATGTAAATAGCTGCATCCAGCCTAACACCCCTACTGGGACAGGGAGAGTCTGCTGGGACAGTCTGCTGGGACAGGGTCAGTCTGCTGGGACAGGGACAGTCTGCTGGGACAGGGACAGTCTGCTGGGACAGGGACAGTCTGCTGGGACAGGGACAGTCTACTGGGACAGGGACAGTCTACTGGGACAGGGACAGTCTGCTGGGACAGGGACAGTCTGCTGGGACAGGGACAGTCTACTGGGACAGGGACAGTCTACTGGGACAGGGACAGTCTGCTGGGACAGGGACAGTCTGCTGGGACATGGACAGTCTGCTGGGAGAGGGACAGTCTACTGGGACAGGGACAGTCTACTGGGACAGTCTGCTGGGACAGGGACAGTCTACTGGGACAGGGACAGTCTACTGGGAAACGGACAGTCTGCTGGGACAGGGACAGTCTGCTGGGACAGGGACAGCCTGTTGGGACAGGGTGTGTGTGTGTGTGTGTGTGTGTGTGTGTGTGTGTGTGTGTGTGTGTGTGTGAGACTGGGTGGAGTTCCATGGTTCTTTTCCTGGCACAGACAACTCCTCCATGATGACCTCATCAGAGGCAGACAGCTGAGGGCAGAAATGACTGCACTGTGGAAGTGAATGGATTCAACATGTTCATTCTACACATCCTGTCTAGCCTCTCACTAGTCTTTATTCTGTCTCCTCTATCTCTCTATCATAGATGTTCTCTCAGTCTCTCCTACAGACCCTCTCTCTCTCAGTCCCTCTCTCTCGCTCAGTCCCTTTCTCTCCCTCAGTCCCTCTCTCTCCCTCAGTCCCTCTCTCTCTCTGTCCCTCTCTCTCTCTCAGTCCCTCTCTCTCTCTCTCAGTCCCTCTCTCTCTCTCTCAGTCCCTCTCTCTCTCTCTGTCCCTCTCTCCCTCTCTCAGTCCCTCTCTCTCTCTCAGTCCCTCTCTCTCTCTCAGTCCCTCTCTCTCTCTCAGTCCCTCTCTCTCTCTCAGTCCCTCTCTCTCTCTCTCAGTCCCTCTCTCTCTCTCTCAGTCCCTCTATCTCTCTGTCTCTCTCTCTCTCTCTCTGTCCCTCTCTCTCTGTCCCTCTCTCTCTCTCTCTGTCCCTCTCTCTCTCTCAGTCCCTCTCTCTCTCTCTGTCCCTCTCTCAGTCCCTCTCTCTCTCTCTGTCCCTCTCTCTCTCTCTCAGTCCCTCTCTCTCTCTCAGTCCCTCTCTCTCAGTCCCTCTCTCTCAGTCCCTCTCTCTCTCTCTCTGTCCCTTGCTCTCTCTCTCAGTCCCTCTCCCTCAGTCCCTCTCTCTCTCTCTCTCAGTCCCTCTCTCTCTCTCTCTCTAACTTGCTCTCTTTCGTTGAGCCAAATCTCTATTGTCTTGGCTGTGCTTTTCAGTCCGTTCAAATCCATAACCTACGCATTTCCATATTATCTCACAGCCTTCCCCTCGAGTGTCTCTCTCCACTTTCTCTCCCTCTGTCTCTCCCTCTCTCACATTCTCTCCCTCTCTCACTTTCTCTCCACATTCTCTACCTCTCTCACTTTCTCTCTCACATTCGCTCCCTCTCTCACATTCTCTCCCTCTCTCACTTTCTCTCCACATTCTTTCCCTCTCTCACTTTCTCTCCACATTCTTTCCCTCTCTTTCTTTCTCTCCCTCTGTTTCTCTCCACATTCTCTCCCCTCCTTCGGTCCTCCCACCTTCGGTCCTCCCTCCTTCGGTCCTCCCTCCTTCGGTCCTCCCTCCTTCGGTCCTCCCTCTCTCACTCTCCTAGGGCATATTGTCAGACTGCTGGTCTTTTCACAGAGACAAGTCCCAAATGACACCCTATTCCCTATATAGTGCACTACTTTAGACCAGAGCCCTATTCCCTATATAGTGCACTACTTTAGACCAGAGCCCTATTCCCTATATAGTGCACTACTTTAGACCAGAGCCCTATTCCCTATATAGTGCACTACTTTTGACCAGAGCCCTATTCCCTATATAGTGCACTACTTTTGACCAGAGCCCTATTCCCTATATAGTGCACTACTTTAGACCAGAGCCCTATTCCCTATATAGTGCACTACTTTAGACCAGAACCCATGTCCCTTTTCTCTGTGTGTGTGTTTGTGTGTGTGCATGCATGAAGATCAGTGTCTATCTGTGTGTGTGTGTGTGTGTGTGTGTGTGTGTGTGTGTGTGTGTGTGTGAGACACTGTCAACAACCCCTGAACATTGTCTGAACATCCTGATTATGTGATGGATAGGACAGCCACTGTCATCCACTCAGACTGGAATGAACATCCTGATTATGTGATGGATAGGACAGCCACTGTCATCCACTCAGACTGGAATGAACATCCTGATTATGTGATGGATAGGACAGCCACTGTCATCCACTCAGACTGGAATGAACATCCTGATTATGTGATGAATAGGACAGCCACTGTCATCCACTCAGACTGGAATGAACATCCTGATTATGTGATGAATAGGACAGCCACTGTCATCCACTCAGACTGGAATGAACATCCTGATTATGTGATGGATAGGACAGCCACTGTCATCCACTCAGACTGGAATGAACATCCTGATTATGTGATGGATAGGACAGCCACTGTCATCCACTCAGACTGGAATGAACATCCTGATTGTGTGATGGATAGGACAGCCACTGTCATCCACTCAGACTGGAATGAACATCCTGATTATGTGATGGATAGGACAGCCACTGTCATCCACTCAGACTGGAATGAACATCCTGATTATGTGATGGATAGGACAGCCACTGTCATCCACTCAGACTGGAATGAACATCCTGACTATGTGATGGATAGGACAGCCACTGTCATCCACTCAGACTGGAATGAACATCCTGATTATGTGATGGATAGGACAGCCACTGTCATCCACTCAGACTGGAATGAACATCCTGATTATGTGATGAATAGGACAGCCACTGTCATCCACTCAGACTGGAATGAACATCCTGACTATGTGATGAATAGGACAGCCACTGTCATCCACACAGACTGGAATGAACATCCTGACTATGTGATGGATAGGACAGCCACTGTCATCCACACAGAGAGTCTGTAGTACAGCCAAACAAAGCAAGTCAGCTGGCCTGTCAGTGAAAACACATTTACTGCACTGTCTAACACAACGGCAGATTAACGATACAGCATACTTACACAACACTAATATACTTACACAACACTAATATACTTACACAACACTAATATACTTACACAATATTTTATAAATGTTAAAGTTGCTGTGGATGTCACGTTTCTTCAAAATCGAACCCAGAAGCTGACCAGGACAAGGAGAGTAGGAAGAAGGTGAGTATTTATTTACAAGTGAATGTGAGTGGGTAGATACATCCAGGTGGCGTAGCGGGCAGCGGTGGTGAGTTGATGGGAGTAAATAGGTGGATCCAATGGGGAAGCGGAATCCTCCGATGACCAGGCGGGAATGGGGTAAATGATCCGGGTGAGTAACTGAAGACAGAACAAACGGAGGTAAGTTGAAGGCAAGCAAGACGTACAAAACAACAAAACAAATTCTATCCAACTTGAGGCTGATACTATGGCACAACATACTGTTCATGGCTAACGATCCGGCAGGGAATGGATGTCAGGTCAGAGCTTTTGAAGGGGAGAGGTGATGATCAGGACAGGTGTGCAGATTACTGATGGGATACAGGTGCGGGTGAACATCGATCTCCCAACAAGCTAATCTGCCCGGCAACCAGACAGGGTGCGTTCCAGGACACCGGAAACACACTCCAGGACAGAAACACAGGCAAACACAGACTCAGGAAGCGGGGTTCGTGACAGTACCCCCCCTCCGACGAACGCCACCGGGCGGACTACCTAGAGCACCAGGGTGGAGGCGGTAGAAGTCACGAAGCAGGTCGTCATCAAGGATCTGACGCCGAGGAATCCAACTCCTCTCCTCTGGACCATATCCTTCCCAATCCACGAGATATTGGAAACCTCGACCCCGCCGTCTGGAATCCATTATGCGGCGCACCGTGTAGGCAGGACCACCTCCGATCATCCGAGGAGGAGGAGGACGAGGAGGAGGCGGCAACAGAGGACTGATGAGAACCGGCTTGAGGCAGGAGACATGAAAAGTGGAGTGTACTCGAAGCGTTGCCGGCAACTTGAGTCGGACCACAACAGGGTTAATGATTCTCTCCACCACAAACGGACCAATGAACTTCGGTGACAGTTTCCTCGACTCAGTCCGTAGAGGAAGATCCCGTGTAGCCAACCAAACCTTATCTCCGATGGTGTAAGCGGGAGCAGGAATACGGCGACGATTTGCCTGGATCTGATACCGGTCAGAAATTCTAAGGAGAACCTTCCGGGCCCGATGCCAGGTCCGGTGGCAACGACGAATGTGGGCCTGGACAGAAGGAACCGAAAGATCCCTCTCCTGAGAAGGAAACAAGGGAGGTTGGTATCCGTACAGGCATTGGAAGGGGGACATCCCAGTGGCAGATGAAGGAAGGGTATTATGGGCATACTCGACCCAGGGTAATTGAGATGACCAAGAGGTGGGATCAGAGGAGACAAGACAACGCAGCGTGGACTCCATCTTCTGGTTGGCTCTCTCCGCCTGACCATTAGATTGTGGGTGAAATCCAGAAGTGAGACTGACTGTAGCTCCAATGGCCAAACAGAAGGATTTCCAGACAGCAGAGGTAAATTGAGGACCACGGTTAGAAACAATGTCACTGGGCAATCCGTGGACCCTGAAAACCTCCCTAACAAGGATCTCGGACGTCTCCGTGGCAGATGGAAGCTTGGAGAGAGGGACAAAATGAGCAAACTTGCTGAATCTGTCCACAATGGTCAGAATGACCGTGTTCCCAACAGAAGGGGGCAATCCCGTGACAAAATCCAGGGCCAGATGCGACCAAGGTCGCCGAGGAATAGGTAGGGGGTGAAGAAGCCCAGAGCTGGGCCGATTGGTACTTTTGTTCTGAGCACAAACAGGACATGCGGCAACAAACCTCCGGGTATCTTCTCCCATGGCAGGCCACCAAAATCGTCTGCGCAGTAGCGCCATAGTCCGAGCAACGCCAGGGTGACAAGCTATCTTGCTGACGTGGGACCACTGAAGAACAGGAGAACGGACCGACTCAGGCACGAACAACCGACCGGGTGGACCGTTACCGGGGCCGGGCTGCGTGGCCGGGCATCCTCCTCAATCTTCCATGTAACGGCTCCCACGACAAGGTTCTGGGGAAGAATCGTCTCAGTCTTGGCCCCACTCTCATCCGTCTTGGAGAACAGAAGGCGTCCGCTTTGCCGTTCTTCGACCCAGGTCGGAACGTCAGGAAAAAATTGAAGCGTCCAAAAAACAAAGCCCACCTGGCCTGACGGGAGTTGAGACGTTTAGCCGATTGCACGTAAGCCAGATTCTTGTGGTCAGTCCAGACCACAAACGGTTGCTCCGCTCCCTCCAACCAGTGACGCCACTCCTCCAAGGCAAGCTTCACAGCGAGAAGCTCCCGGTTACCCACATCGTAGTTTCTCTCAGCTGGTGAAAGACGACAAGAGTAGAAGGCGCAGGGATGGAGTTTACCGTCAGTGGAGCTACGCTGGGACAGGATGGCGCCCACCCCCACATCAGACGCGTCCACCTCAACAACAAACTGACGGGAAGTGTCAGGTTGAGATAGAATCGGCGCGTTGGTGAATCGGCTCTTCAAGTTCAGAAATGCACGGTCTGCCTCAGGAGTCCAACAGAATATTCTGGTGCAAGACGTCAGAGCAGTTAAAGGGGCGGCCACCCGGCTGTAATCACGGATAAACCTCCGATAGAAGTTCGCAAATCCCAGGAATCTCTGGAGCTGCAATCTCGTACCGGGCCGGGCCCAATCCCGAACCGCCCGAACCTTCTCTTGGTCCATCTTGATCTCACCCCTGGAGATGATGTACCCGAGGAAGGATGTAGTGTGGGCGTGAAAATCACACTTCTCTGCCTTCACAAACAGACGGTTCTCTAATAACCGCTGCAGAACCTGTTTAACATGCTGGATGTGGCTGGAAAGCTCCTTGGAGAAAATCAGGATGTCATCCAGGTAAACGAACACAAACAGACCGATCATATCCCTCAGTACGTCATTCACCAAACCTTGGAACACTGCTGGAGCGTTGGAAAGTCCAAACGGCATCACCTGGTACTCGAAATGTCCCATAGGTGTATTGAATCCAGTCAACCACTCGTCCCCCTCTTTGATCCGAACCAGATGATACGCATTGCGTAGATCAAGCTTCGTAAACACAGTAGCACCCTGTAAAGAATCGAAAGCGGAGCTCATCAAGGGCAAGGGGTACTTGTTTTTGACCGTAATATCATTCAACCCCCGATAATCAATACACGGTCGAAGAGAGCCATCCTTCTTACTCACAAAAAAAAATCCAGCTCCCAGGGGTGATGATGAGGGACGAATGAGACCTGCAGCAAGAGACTCCTTTATGTAGGTCTCCAGGGCTTCCCGCTCAGGTCGAGAAATACTGTATAACCGTCCCTTGGGAAAGGCAGCTCCAGGGAACAGCTTAATTGTACAATCATAAGGTCGGTGGGGAGGAAGTGACTGAGCTTTCTGCTTACTGAACACCTCACCCAACTCATGATATGTTTCAGGAACCAGGGACAAATCAGGAGGAGCAGACTCACTGACCCGACTGGGGACAGCATGAGAACAGGCAGTCCTGAGGCAGTTAGCATGGCACTCAATGCTCCAACTAGTCACCTTACCAGTCACCCAATCGAACGAAGGATTGTGTTCTCTTAGCCAGGGGTATCCAAGAACCAGAGGAACATGGGGGGAAGGCAAAATGAAAAAAGAAATAACCTCTGAATGATTCCCCGACAACAACATCTTAACCGGTTCGGTCCTCATAGTGATCCGTGCCAGACTACTGCCGTTCAGAGTGGTTGCTTCAATGGCTTCCGGTAGTTGCTCCTTGGAAAGCCCCAGCTGTTCCACTAAGTCGGCATCAATGAAGCTGTCATCGGCACCTGAATCGATGAAAGCGTTAATCGCTAAACTCTGATTCTTATTTATGAGGGTAGCAGGAAAACGAGGTCTGACAGGGCTCGAGAGGTTGAAACTGGCTCGCTAACAAACCTCCCAAACTTAACGAGCCGAGCAGTTTAACGGGCGCTGAGGACAAACGGAGATGTAATGTCCCGAGTTGGCGCTCGTCCTTAGTTAACCCGTACCGCCCCACTTGCATAGGTTCAGGATCTGGCGGCAGGACTCCTCCACTAATCCCGTGTGAGGGAAAATGATCAACCCGTTCTGGTCCACTTCCTGACCCGAATGGTAACCGAGTCTCAGATTGATTAGATGGACCCCACTGCTTCTCCCTCCTTCTCTCTCGGACTCTATTATCTACCCGAATAGCTAAGGTAACCAAACTATCCAGGTCACTAGGCTCTGGATAGGAGATCAGCTCGTCCTTGAGTTGCTCCGACAACCCCTGGTAAAAAAACGCTTGTAGTGATTCCTCATTCCAACCACTCTCCACAGCCAATGTCCTGAATTCTATCACAAAGTCTGCCACACTGCAAGCTCCTTGGCGAAGAGTGAACAAACGTTTAGCTGCGTCCTTACCTCGGACTGGATGGTCAAAAAGCCTTCTCATCTCTCCCGTGAATTCCTGGTATGAAGCCATGCAGGTCTCCTGTCGTTCCCAAACGGCTGAAGCCCATTCCAGAGCTCTTCCACGCAGCAGTTCAATAACAAAGGCTATCCTAGCCTTGTCAGTGGCGTAAGAATGGGGCTGCAGATCAAACACTAACCCACACTGCATAAGAAACGAACGGCATCTTCCCAAATCCCCTTCATATTTATCAGGCGTCGGTACCTTGGGTTCACGGAAGGAAACCGCATCAGACACGGCAGGTGAGATGGGTGAAACAGGTGGTGAATGAATCGCCGGCAAACTGAGCTGATCCTGGATCTGTGTCAAGCTAGCAGATAAATTCTGGATTGCACCCGCTATCTCCTGTAGCGTCGTCTTGTGTTGTCCCAGTGTCTTCCCCTGCTGGGTAATGGCATGGCAAACGGAATCCAGGTCCGCTGGGTTCATCCTTGGCCGGATCGTTCTGTCACGTTTCTTCAAAATCGAACCCAGAAGCAGACCAGGACAAGGAGAGTAGGAAGAAGGTGAGTATTTATTTACAAGTGAATGTGAGTGGGTAGATACATCCAGGTGGCGTAGCGGGCAGCGGTGGTGAGTTGATGGGAGTAAATAGGTGGATCCAATGGGGAAGCGGAATCCTCCGATGACCAGGCGGGAATGGGGTAAATGATCCGGGTGAGTAACTGAAGACAGAACAAACGGAGGTAAGTTGAAGGCAAGCAAGACGTACAAAACAACAAAACAAATTCTATCCAACTTGAGGCTGATACTATGGCACAACATACTGTTCATGGCTAACAATCCGGCAGGGAATGGATGTCAGGTCAGAGCTTTTGAAGGGGAGAGGTGATGATCAGGACAGGTGTGCAGATTACTGATGGGATACAGGTGCGGGTGAACATCGATCTCCCAACAAGCTAATCTGCCCGGCAACCAGACAGGGTGCGTTCCAGGACACCGGAAACACACTCCAGGACAGAAACACAGGCAAACACAGACTCAGGAAGCGGGGTTCGTGACAGTGGAGGAGAAACAGTATGTAAAGGTGAAACTATAAAGGCCCAGGGCAGGGTTCCTGGAGGCCCAGGGCAGGGTTCCTGGAGGCCCAGGGCAGGGTTCCTGGAGGCCCAGGGCAGGGTTCCTGGAGGCCCAGGGCAGGGTTCCTGGCGGCCCAGGGCAGGGTTCCTGGAGGCCCAGGGCAGGGTTCCTGGAGGCCCAGGGCAGGGTTCCTGGAGGCCCAGGGCAGGGTTCCTGGCGGCCCAGGGCAGGGTTCCTGGAGGCCCAGGGCAGGGTTCCTGGCGGCCCAGGGCAGGGTTCCTGGAGGCCCAGGGCAGGGTTCCTGGAGGCCCAGGGCAGGGTTCCTGGCGGCCCAGGGCAGGGTTCCTGGCGGCCCAGGGCAGGGTTCCTGGAGGCCCAGGGCAGGGTTCCTGGCGGCCCAGGGCAGGGTTCCTGGAGGCCCAGGGCAGGGTTCCTGGCGGCCCAGGGCAGGGTTCCTGGCGGCCCAGGGCAGGGTTCCTGGCGGCCCAGGGCAGGGTTCCTGGCGGCCCAGGGCAGGGTTCCTGGCGGCCCACGGCGGTGATATTTGGACCCCCAAGTAAAATAATACAAAGTTATATATATTTATATATATTTTTTTTTACATGTTCATTGTTGGACATTAAAGACTGTAAAAACACCAGGAAATCATCTCCAAGTGATTTTCCTTTAAGAACTCTGTTCCCATGTAATCCCACGCACAAGAGAGAGACGTGATCATATACAAATACAAGCAAGGGTTGAAATGATTATGTGTTAGTCAAACATCTGTTTGGGCTTCTTCGGTCAATTTGCAGTCTACAAATGATTTGCAATTATGTTCCGGCTGGAGCAGGGTGGGGGAGGAGGAGGGGGAGAGGGGAGCAGGGGGAGAGGGGAGCAGGTGGAGGGAGGAGGAGGGGGAGCAGAGGGAGGGAGGGAGGAGGAGGGGGAGAGGGGAGCAGGGGGAGGGGGAGGGAGGAGCAGGGGGAGGGGAGAGGGGAGCAGGGGGAGAGGGGTAGGGGGGGGGGGGTAGGGAGGAGGAGGAGGGGGGAGCAGGGGGAGGGAGGAGGAGGGGAAGAGGGGAGCAGAGGGTGTAAGGGGGTCAAAAGAGGGGGTGGGACTGACAGGGTAGAAGGGAATTTTGTCAGTCTGGCAGTTAACGGCTGACTGATAATCAGTTCACACAACAGTAAAACTAACAGAGAGAGAGAGAGAGAGACACACAAACAGAGACAGAGACAGAGAGAGAGAGAGAGAGAGACACACACAAACAAGGAGAGAGAGAGAGAGACAGAGAGAGAGAGACAGAGACAGAGACAGAGAGAGAGAGACACACACAAACAAGGAGAGAGAGAGAGACAGAGAGAGAGACAGAGAGAGAAAGACACACAAACAGAGAGAGAGAGAGACACAGAGAGAGAAAGACACACACAGAGAGAGAGAGACACACACAGACAGAGAGAGAGAGAGACACAGAGAGAGAGAGAAAGACACACACACACACACAGAGAGAGATAGAGACACACAACCAAAGAGAGAGCGAGACACACAACCAAGAGAGAGAGACACACAACCAAAGAGAGAGAGAGAGAGATTGGCTATACTAAAACTCTTTAACATCATACTTAGCTCTGGCATCTTCCCCAATATTTGGAACCATGGACTGATCACCCCAATCCACAAAAGTGGAGACAAATTTGACCCCAATAACTACCGTGGAATATGTGTCAACAGTAACCTTGGGAAAATCCTCTGCATTATTATTAACAGCAGACTCGTACATTTCCTCAATGAAAACAATGTACTGAGCAAATGTCAAATTGGCTTTTTACCAAATTACCGTACAACAGACCATGTATTCACCCTGCACACCCTAATTGACAATCAAACAAACCAAAACAAAGGCAAAGTCTTCTCATGCTTTGTTGATTTCAAAAAAGCCCTCGACTCAATCTGGCATGAGGGTCTGCTATACAAACTGATGGAAAGTGGTGTTGGGGGTAAAACATACGACATTATAAAATCCATGTACACAAACAACAAGTGTGCGGTTAAAATTGGCAAAAAACACACACATTTCTTCACACAGGGTCGTGGGGTTAGACAGGGATGCAGCTTAAGCCCCACCCTCTTCAACATATATATCAACGAATTGGCGAGGGCACTAGAAAAGTCTGCAGCACCCGGCCTCCCCCTGCTAGAATCCGAAGTCAAATGTCTGCTGTTTGCTGATGATCTGGTGCTTCTGTCACCAACCAAGGAGGGCCTACAGCAGCACCTAGATCTTATGCACAGATTCTGTCAGACCTGGGCCCTGACAGTAAATCTCAGTAAGACCAAAATAATGGTGTTCCAAAAAAGGTCCAGTCACCAGGACCACAAATACAAATTCCATCTAGACACTGTTGCCCTAGAGCACACAAAAAACGATACATACCTTGGCCTAAACATCAGCACCACAGGTAACTTCCACAAAGCTGTGAACGATCTGAGAGACAAGGCAAGAAGGGCATTCTATGCCATCAAAAGAAACATAAATTTCAACATACCAATTAGGATCTGGCTAAAAATACTTGAATCAGTCATAGAGCCCATTGCCCTTTATGGTTGTGAGGTCTGGGGTCCGCTCACCAACCAAGACTTCACAAAATGGGACAAACACCAAATTGAGACTCTGCACGCAGAATTCTGCAAAAATATCCTCCGTGTACAACGTAGAACACCAAATAATGCATGCAGAGCAGAATTAGGCCGATACCCACTAATTATCAAAATCCAGAAAAGAGCTGTTAAATTCTACAACCACCTAAAAGGAAGCGATTCACAAACCTTCCATAACAAAGCCATCACCTACAGAGAGATGAACCTGGAGAAGAGTCCCCTAAGCAAGCTGGTCCTGGGGCTCTGTTCACAAACACAAACACCCACTACAGAGCCCCAGGACAGAAGCACAATTAGACCCAACCAAATCATGAGAAAACAAAAAGATAACTACTTAACACATTGGAAAGAATTAACAAAAAAACAGAGCAAACTAGAATGCTATTTGGCCCTACACAGAGAGTACACAGCGGCAGAATACCTGACCACTGTGACTGACCCAAAATTAAGGAAAGCCTTGACTATGTACAGACTCAGTGAGCATAGCCTTGCTATTGAGAAAGGCCGCCGTAGGCAGACTTGGCTCTCAAGAGAAGACAGGCTATGTGCTCACTGCCCACAAAATGAGGTGGAAACTGAGCTGCACTTCCTAACCTCCTGCCCAATGTATGACCATATTAGAGAGACATATTTCCCTCAGATTACACAGATCCACAAAGAATTCGAAAACAAATCCAATTTTGAAAAACTCCCATATCTACTGGGTGAAATTCCACAGTGTGCCATCACAGCAGCAAGATTTGTGACCTGTTGCCACGAGAAAAGGGCAACCAGTGAAGAACAAACACCATTGTAAATACAACCCATATTTATGCTTATTTATTTTATCTTGTGTCCTTTAGCCATTTGTACATTGTTAGAACACTGTATATATATATATAATATGACATTTGTAATGTCTTAACTGTTTTGAAACTTCTGTATGTGTAATGTTTACTGTTCATTTTTGTTGTTTTGCACTTTATATATTCACTTTGTATGTTGTCTACCTCACTTGCTTTGGCAATGTTAACACATGTTTCCCATGCCAATAAAGCCCTTGAATTGAATTGAATTGAATTGAATTGAGAGAGCACGAGAGAGAGACACACAACCAGAGAGAGAGAGAGAGAGAGAGAGAGATAGAGACACACACAACCAAAGAGAGAGAGACACACAACCAGAGAGAGAGAGACACACAACCAGAGAGAGAAAGAGATAGAGAGAGACACACAGAGAGTGACAAAGAGGCACAGAGAGAGAGAGACACACACGGAGAGAGAAAGAGGCACAGAGAGAGAGACACACACATAGAGAGAGAAAGAGGCACAGAGAGAGAGACACACACACGGAGAGGAAACAGAATCAGCACACAAAACAGAAACACGTTCAGGACTGCTGTACCAGAAGCACATAACTAGAATTATAGTGCTATAGGCAGGAGCAAGGCCCTCTTGTTCTTCAGTGCATTGTGTTGTCACTCAGTTGAGGGAACGGACAGGAAAATGAAATCAACAGAGAGGCACCCCAGATAACCATGTGAATGGAACAAGGAAGAGAGGAGAGAAAAGGCCTAATGTGAGAGGATGGAAGGGGAGTAAAAGGTAGAGGAGAAAGTGGAAACATGGAAGTAATTACACAGACTGACACACTGCACTGTAATTACACTGCCCTGTTGTGCTACAGCTCTCCCCGTGTTGTCACGGCAACGGAACAGACCAGTATTCTGCAGTCAACTGTCACTAGGCCAAGACAACTAAACTTGGGGTCCCGGGGTGGATGAAGGCCCACAAACAATACACAACGTATAGTCTTACAGGAGGTAAAGACCTGCATAGATACAGTTCCTATTGATGTCTCTCTGTGGAAGTTTCCCATCTGGGGTCAGGTTAGCATTGTGCCCACTAATGGTTAAGGTTAGGATTGGGGGAGGGAACACTGATCCTGGATCTGTACTTAGGGGAAACCCCACCCCAGAGCATTGAATTCACTGTGGAAGTAGGAGTAAGATGAACTGATGTTGGCCCTGGACACAATGGACTGGTTTCTCTGACACAGATCAAGCTTACTCCTGAACTAAAAGGCATGTTATAACACAAAGCTAACGTTATAACACAAAGCTAACGTTATAACACAAAGCTATCCCCAGCTATGCAGCCAAACAAGGTGTGTGTGTCTTTCTGTGTCATGTGCTCTTTCACATTGTAATAAATATATACAATGAGTGGTAGGGTCTTGAGACTAGGGCTTTGGGACAAAAGTTTCATATTTTTGTTGTGTTGAAGGCAGCTGATAGCCTATAAATGGGGTAAACGTTCAAGTTGGTGTAGGCTACATTTGGCCCAATTATAGTTAACCTATAAAAACAAACGATACATTTTGAAACATCGGTCATACTAGCGACGTGTTTCTGCAAGCCCTGCAATTCACCGACGGACTCTGCAATCCTACCCCCAAGGCAGTCGACATGAATGACAGGCACTGACTGATAACGTCGACCGATACGGTTCTCTTTCCGCTGGTTTTAGTTCACAACGAAACTAGTCCACCTAGTTAGACCTCAAAGCACCGTAAACAACCCACACTTGTTGCATTGTTGTTTCTGTTATTAATGGCGCATTGCCTTTACTTTTCGGTCGGTTTACTCTTAGCCTGTCAGTCCCTCAAACGTGTCAGACTGAACAGTTAAAATATCCTGGAAGCTACAGCGGACAAACTGTTTCTCGAGATTGTTTTGCCGTGTGCAAATACATGGAAAGGAAAACGAGAAGACAATGTGAAAAAAGCTACAGTCAGCCATACGGTCGGTTCACTCACCCCCTTCGTAACTTGCGCAACCCGTTCAAGCTTAAACCTGCCGTGCCGCCGCAGTAGATCCGTCTCTCTCTCTACTGTTACAAAATACATCTGCATGTTGAACAGCGGCAACGAACCATTGTCGACTCTAGGGGTGACGATATCATTATCCTGCCGCATTGAAACGTTGTTACGGGCAACAGGTAGACTTTTACGGAGAAACAGTTTACCGGTTGTGTCAACGTGTGGTTTATATTTCAGTTCAAGAAAAACCGACGCTGTGTGTTTGTCATTTTATGTTGGTACCGCAAAGTCCCCCCCCAAATAAAGTTTTCCACCGATTGGAACATTCCTATTCATTGCTCGAAATCCTTCTTCCACAACGTTTGTTTTCACACGCTATATAATTCCATAGACAGCTGTCAGTACAGTATATTTCCTTGGTAAGAAAAGTTTGAAGACTGTCCTTTCTAGATTTTTTATTTTTTATACCTTATCATTCATAAAACATTTCAACAAACGTATAGGCTAGCCTTCTGATGCTACTTTAGGCTAAACGTCTCCAATACAGGTGGCTTAAACGTTTGTGAATTCATCAATTTGCCAAATCAAGTAGCCTACTCCATTGACAGAGCCTAGTCTGATTAAGGTGTGAGAGATTGTCTAGGTGTGTTGTATTCACAATTTCTATTGCACAACATGTTCCCTGGTCTGTTCTAGCCTAAAGGTAGCCTATCAATGAAACATACAAACGGAAGAATGGTGATCTGAGAGGTGAAAGAAGGAAACTAAGAGCCTGAAATTACCTGTGTGCTGTTGATCAGGTGATTCTTCTGTATCCTATTTCTTGGATTGAAAGTTACAATAAGGGGCTCTCTCTATCTGTCTCTGACTACCTGGCCACACCTAATGTAGTATTAACTTGCCTCGAGAACCTCTGGGTAATGTAGTTTTTGATCAATGACTGAAAGAAGAAGCATATTTCCAAAACTACAACCTCTCTTTCCACCTCTCCGTTCTTCTCTCTCTACCTTTTCATTCCTCTCTCTCTACCTCTCCATTCCCCTGTCTCTATCTCTCCATTCCCCTGTCTCTTCCTCTCCATTCCCCTGTCTCTACCTCTCCATTCCCCTGTCTCTTCCTCTCCATTCCCCTGTCTCTACCTCTCCATTCCCCTGTCTCTTCCTCTCCATTCCCCTGTCTCTACCTCTCCATTCCCCTGTCTCTTCCTCTCCATTCCCCTGTCTCTACCTCTCCATTCCCCTGTCTCTTCCTCTCCATTCCCCTGTCTCTACCTCTCCATTCCCCTGTCTCTACCTGTCCATTCCCCTGTCTCTTCCTCTCAATTCCCCTGTCTCTACCTCTCCATTCCCCTGTCTCTTCCTCTCCATTCCCCTGTCTCTACCTCTCCATTCCCCTGTCTCTACCTGTCCATTCCCCTGTCTCTTCCTCTCAATTCCCCTGTCTCTACCTCTCCATTCCCCTGTCTCTACCTCTCCATTCCTCAAACAGACTGGTACCCAGGCTACCTTTTTACATGCTAGAGATGATTTCCCTCCTCCACTAGTTACACTCAGACTGCATGGACAACTATGCCACCATTTGCAGCCATGCAGCCAGCATTTCACAGCCTGTATTTGGCATCACGAGAACTGTTATCTCACATTTACATCTTAGTCCTTCTGCAGACGCTCTTATCCAGAGCATGTTTTACAATCAGCGGTGCATTCAACCAAGAGAGGTAAAACAACCACAAGCTGCACCAACTGTTTGCTTTGGTCTCCATAGACTACAGTAGGGCGGTAGATAGCCTTTGGTCTCCACAGACTACAGTAGGGGCGGTAGATAGCCTTTGGTCTCCACAGACTACAGTAGGGGCGGTAGATAGCCTTTGGTCTCCACAGACTACAGTAGGGGCGGTAGATAGCCTTTGGTCTCCACAGACTACAGTAGGGGCGGTAGATAGCCTTTGGTCTCCACAGACTACAGTAGGGGCGGTAGATAGCCTTTGGTCTCCACAGACTACAGTAGGGGCGGTAGATAGCCTTTGGTCTCCACAGACTACAGTAGGGGCGGTAGATAGCCTTTGGTCTCCACAGACTACAGTAGGGGCGGTAGATAGCCTTTGGTCTCCACAGACTACAGTAGGGGCGGTAGATAGCCTTTGGTCTCCATAGACTACAGTAGGGGCGGTAGATAGCCTAGTGGTTAAGAGCGCCGGGCAAGGAAACGAAAGGTCACTGGTTTGAATCCCCGAGACGACAATGTGGGAAAATCTGTATTT
Organism: Oncorhynchus kisutch; assembly: GCF_002021735.2. Classification (NCBI taxonomy): domain Eukaryota; kingdom Metazoa; phylum Chordata; class Actinopteri; order Salmoniformes; family Salmonidae; genus Oncorhynchus; species Oncorhynchus kisutch. Next base: position 84,268 of record NW_022265977.1, on the reverse strand, counting down.
CTGCCCTTGAGCGAAGCAGTTAGCCTCCAACAACTGCTCCTCGGGCGCTGTGGACATTGAGTAAGGCAGCTCCCTGCACCTCTCTGACTCAGAGGTGTTGGGGTAAATGTGGAAGACTCATTTCGGTTGAATGCGATCGGTTGTGCAACTGACAAAGTAGCTGCTTTCCTTTCCCAGTAAGTCTATACATGATAATGCCATCGGTGGTTTGAGTAGGTGGTGAACACACACTCACTTTTCAGCAGAATCCTCTCCTAGATTCTCACCAACAGTTTCAGAATGACTATGGCCTGTGATCAGTCTTCATTCCGCATTTTAAACACTTTATTTGATTCCACATATTACATCATAAAGGATTCAAACATGACAATGGTCGTTGACCTCAAGGACACTTAAAGGAAACAAGAAGTATATCTTCCACACAGCTATGCTGCCCGTAACGACTGAAACAGAGGAGTACCTTCTCCTCCACACAGCTATGCAGCCCATAACGGCTGAAACAGAGGAGTACCTTCTCCTCCACACAGCTATGCAGCCCATAACGACTGAAACAGAGCAGTACCTTCTCCTCCACACAGCTATGCAGCCCATAATGACTGAAACAGAGCAGTACCTTCTCCTCCACACAGCTATGCAGCCCATAATGGCTGAAACAGAGCAGTACCTTCTCCTCCACACAGCTATGCAGTACCTTCTCCTCCACACAGCTATGCAGCCCATAATGGCTGAAACAGAGCAGT
>NW_022265977.1:58528-71028 GCF_002021735.2 Oncorhynchus kisutch | reverse complement strand
TAACATCTGCTAACCGTGTGTATGTGACCAATAACATCTGCTAACCGTGTGTATGTGACCAATAACATCTGCTAAACCGTGTGTATGTGACCAATAACATCTGCTAACCGTGTGTATGTGACCAATAACATCTGCTAACCGTGTGTATGTACCAATAACATCTGCTAACCGTGTGTATGTGACCATAACATCTGCTAACCGTGTGTATGTGACCAATAACATCTGCTAACCGTGTGTATGTGACCAATAACATCTGCTAACCGTGTGTATGTGACCAATAACATCTGCTAAACCGTGTGTATGTGACCAATAACATCTGCTAACCGTGTGTATGTGACCAATAACATCTGCTAACCGACCGTGTGTATGGACCACTAACATCTGCTAACCGTGTGTATGTGACCAATAACATCTGCTAACCGTGTGCATGTGACCAATAACATCTGCTAACCGTGTGTATGTGACCAATAACATCTGCTAACCGTGTGTATGTGACCAATAACATCTGCTAACCGTGTGTATGGTGACCACTAACATCTGCTAACCGTGTGTATGTGACCAATAACATCTGCTAACCGTGTGTATGTGACCAATAACATCTGCTAACCGTGTGTATGTGACCAATAACATCTGCTAACCGTGTGTATTGACCACTAACATCTGCTAACCGTGTGTATGTGACCAATAACATCTGCTAAACCGTGTGTATGTGACCATTAACATCTGCTAACCGTGTGTATGTGACCAATAACATCTGCTAACCGTGTGTATGTGACCAATAACATCTGCTAACCGTGTGTATGTGACCAATAACATCTGCTAACCGTGTGTATGTGACCAATAACATCTGCTAACCGTGTGTATGTGACCAATAACATCTGCTAACCGTGTGTATGTGACCAATAACATCTGCTAACCGTGTGTATGTGACCAATAACATCTGCTAACCGTGTGTATGTGACCACTAACATCTGCTAACCGTGTGTATGTGACCAATAACATCTGCTAACCGTGTGTATGTGACCAATAACATCTGTAACCGTGTGTATGTGACCAATACATCTGCTAACCGTGTGTATGTGACCAATAAACATCTGCTAACCGTGTGTATGTGACCAATAACATCTGCTAACCGTGTGTATGTGACCCACTAACATCTGCTAACCGTGTGTATGTGACCAATAACATCTGCTAACCGTGTGTATGTGACCAATAACATCTGCTAACCGTGTGTATGTGACCAATAACATCTGCTAACCGTGTGTATGTGACCAATACATCTGCTAACCGTGTGTATGTGACCAATAACATCTGCTAACCGTGTGTATGTGACCACTAACATCTGCTAACCGTGTGTATGTGACCACTAACATCTGCTAACCGTGTGTATGTGACCAATAACATCTGCTAACCGTGTGTATGTGACCACTAACATCTGCTAACCGTGTGTATGTGACCAATAACATCTGCTAACCGTGTGTATGTGACAATACATCTGCTAACCGTGTGTATGTGACCAATAACATCTGCTAACCGTGTGTATGTGACCAATAACGATCTGCTAACCGTGTGTATGTGACCAATAACATCTGCTAACCGTGTGTATGTGACCAATAACATCTGCTAACCGTGTGTATGTGACCAATAACATCTGCTAACCGTGTGTATGTGACCAATAACATCTGCTAACCGTGTGTATGTGACCAATAACATCTGCTAACACGTGTGTATGTGACCAATAACATCTGCTAACCGTGTGTATGTGACCAATAACATCTGCTAACCGTGTGTATGTGACCAATAACATCTGCTAACCGTGTGTATGTGACCAATAACATCTGCTAACCGTGTGTATGTGACCATAACATCTGCTAACCGTGTGTATGTGACCAATAACATCTGCTAACCGTGTGTATGTGACCAATAACATCTGCTAACCGTGTGTATGTGACCAATAACATCTGCTAACCGTGTGTATGTGACCAATAACATCTGCTAACCGTGTGTATGTGACCATAACATCTGCTAACCGTGTGTATGTGACCAATAACATCTGCTAACCGTGTGTATGTGACCAATACATCTGCTAACCGTGTGTATGTGACCATAACATCTGCTAACCGTGTGTATGTGACCAATAACATCTGCTAACCGTGTGTATGTGACCAATAACATCTGCTAACCGTGTGTATGTGACCAATAACATCTGCTAACCGTGTGTATGTGACCAATAACATCTGCTAACCGTGTGTATGTGACAATAACATCTGCTAACCGTGTGTATGTGACCAATAACATCTGCTAACCGTGTGTATGTGACCAATAACATCTGCTAACCGTGTGTATTGACAATAACATCTGCTAACCGTGTGTATGTGACCAATAACATCTGCTAACCGTGTGTATGTGACCAATAACATCTGCTAACCGTGTGTATGTGACCACTAACATCTGCTAACCGTGTGTATGTGACCAATAACATCTGCTAACCGTGTTGTATGTGACCAATAACATCTGCTAACCGTGTGTATGTGACCATAACATCTGCTAACCGTGTGTATGTGACCACTAACATCTGCTAACCGTGTGTATGTGACCAATAACATCTGCTAACCGTGTGTATGTGACCACTAACATCTGCTAACCGTGTGTATGTGACCAATAACATCTGCTAACCGTGTGTATGTGGACCAATAACATCTGCTAACCGTGTGTATGTGACCAATAACATCTGCTAACCGTGTGTATGTGACCAATAACATCTGCTAACCGTGTGTATGTGACCAATAACATCTGCTAACCGTGTGTATGTGACCACTAACATCTGCTAACCGTGTGTATGTGACCACTAACATCTGCTAACCGTGTGTATGTGACCAATAACATCTGCTAACCGTGTGTATGTGACCACTAACATCTGCTAACCGTGTGTATGTGACCATAACATCTGCTAACCGTGTGCATGTGGACCAATAACATCTGCTAACCGTGTGTATGTGACCAATAACATCTGCTAACCGTGTGTATGTGACCAATAACATCTGCCTAACCGTGTGTATGTGACCAATAACATCTGCTAACCGTGTGTATGTGACCAATAACATCTGCTAACCGTGTGTATGTGACCAATAACATTCTGCTAACCGTGTGTATGTGACCAATAACATCTGCTAACCGTGTGTATGTGACCAATAAACATCTGCTAACCGTGTGTAATGTGCCAATAACATCTGCTAACCGTGTGTATGTGACCAATAACATCTGCTAAACCGTGTGTATGTGACCACTAACATCTGCTAACCGTGTGTATGTGACCAATAACATCTGCTAACCGTGTGTATGTGACCAATAACATCTGCTAACCGTGTGTATGTGACCACTAACATCTGCTAACCGTGTGTATGTGACCAATAACATCTGCTAACCGTGTGTATGTGACCAATAACATCTGGCTAACCGTGTGTATGTGACCAATAACATCTGCTAACCGTGTGTATGTGACCACTAACATCTGCTAACCGTGTGTATTGACCAATAACATCTGCTAACCGTGTGTATGTGACCATAACATCTGCTAACCGTGTGTATGTGACCAATAACATCTGCTAACCGTGTGTATGTGACCAATAACATCTGCTAACCGTGTGTATGTGACCAATAACATCTGCTAACCGTGTGTATGTGACCAATAACATCTGCTAACCCCGTGTGTATGTGACCAATAACATCTGCTAACCGTGTGTATGTGACCAATAACATCTGCCTAACCGTGTGTATGTGACCATTAACATCTGCTAACCGTGTGTATGTGACCAATAACATCTGCTAACCGTGTGTATGTGACCAATAACATCTGCTAACCGTGTGTATGTGACCAATAACATCTGCTAACCGTGTGTATGTGACCAATAACATCTGCTAACCGTGTGTATGTGACCAATAACATCTGCTAACCGTGTGTATGTGACCAATAACATCTGCTAACCGTGTGTATGTGACCACTAACATCTGCTAACCGTGTGTATGTGACCAATAACATCTGCTACCGTGTGTATGTGACCAATAACATCTGCTAACCGTGTGTATGTGACCAACCAACAACATGTGTGTGTGTGGTGTGTGTGTGTGTGTGTGTGGTGTGTGTGTGTGTGTGTGTGTGTGTGTGTGTGTGTGTGTGTGTGTGTGTGTGTGTGTGTGGTGTGTGTGTGTGTGTGTGTGTGTGTATGTGACCATTAACATCTGCTGTAAAACAACATGTGTGTGTGTGTGTGTGTGTGTGTGTGTGTGTGTGTGTGTGTGTGTGTGTGTGTGTATGTGACCAATACATTTGATTTACATTTTGGGGTATTTGTGTATGTTCCATGGTAATGGCTGGAACAGAGTAAATGGAATGACATGAAACCATGTGTTTGATGTATTTGATACCATTCCACCTTTCGCTCCAGTCATTCCCACAAGCCCTGTCCTCCCCAATTAGTGCCACCAACCTCCTGTGGAGTACAGTGTGTGTGATTTAACCCTCTTTCTCCCTCTCCTCTCCTCTCTCTACTCCTCTTGATCACCCTCCTTCCTCTCTTCCCTCCCTCCTCCAGGGTTTTCTAGAACGTTCTCCAGTATTCTATGGGTTCTATGCACGTAGTTCTCTAGACCTGCTGTGTCTGAACACGCCCCTCCTCTTCCTCCTCGGAACCCTCACCGTCCTCATCCTCAGTTTGGTCATGGTGGTCGCAGGTCAGACACACACACACACACACACACACACACACACACACACACACACACACACACACACACACACACACACACACACACACACACACACACACATGTTGTTTTACTATCCTTGTGGGAACCAAACAATTGATTCCCATTCAAAATCCTATTTTCCCTGACCCTTAGCCTAACCCTAACAGTAACTCTAACCTTAACCATAAATCCCTAAACCTAACCCCTAACCCTAAACCTAACCCCTAACCCTAAACCTAACCCCTAACCCTAAACCTAACCCCTAACCCTAAACCTAACCCCTAACCCCAAACCTAACCCCTAACCCTAAACCTAATCCCTAAACGTAACCCCAAATAACAACACAATGTCAAATACAGGTAGCCTAGTCAAATAATGAACATCCAATCACATTAACCGTTACTCTCTCACAGTAATTCCACTAACGGTCCATATGTAGCCAAATGTAGCTGCTGCTCATGTTGGTATCTGTACTGATGGCGCAAAAGCCCATGACAGGGAGACATAGTGGAGTGGTAATGCGCGTGCAGGCAGTTGCTCCCGATGCTACTTGGGTCCACTGCAGCATCCACCGAGAGGCTCTTTCTTGCTGCCAAGGGAATGCCTGACAGCTTGAAAGACGTTTTGGACACTACAATGAAAATGGGTACCTTTGTTAATTAATAATCCTCTTAAGGATCTCTACAGATCGCTGTCCCACCCACGGGACGGTTGAGCTAATGTGCGCTAATGCGATTAGCATGAGGTTGTAAGTATCAAGAAACATTTCCAGGACAAAGTCATATCTGATATTGGCAGAAAGCTTACATTCTTGTAACTAACTGCATTGTCCAATTTACAGTAGCTATTACACTGAAATAATACCACTCTATTTTTTGAAGAAAGTGCACAGTTATGAACTTGAAAAGTTATTAATATTCCAATTAGGCACATTTGGGCAGTCTTGATACAACATTTTGAACAGAAATACAATGGTTCATTGGATCAGTCTAAAACGTTGCACATACACTGCTGCCATCTAGCGGCTAACATCTAAATTGCACCTGGGCTGGAATAATACATTATGGCCTTTCTTTTTTCTTCTTGTTTGTGTTATCTTTTACCAGATCTAATGTGTTATATTCTCCTACATTCATTTCACATTTCCACAAACTTCAAAGTGTTTCCTTTCAAATGGTGTCAATAATAAGCATATCCTTGCTTCAGGGCCTGAGCTACAGGCAGTTAGATTTGGGTCCTGAGCTACAGGTAGTTAGATTTGGGTATGTCATTTTAAGTGAACATTTAAAAAAAAAGGGGCAGATCCTTAAAGCAAGACCCCTGAACTCTGGTATTTTCAGCTTTATGCAGTGATATGGGCAGCGACCATGTAACACTTTTACAACATACAGAAGTGACCTGGTTATCAAGGGGCAAAGTATTGACACGTTTTATGAATTGAGAGACGAGCTTAAAGTTTCCTTTACTGACCATAATTGTCACTTGTCTGACCGCTTGATGGTGATGACTTTCTCACACGACTGGCCTGTCTGGGTTATTGATGATGATGACTTTCTCACACGACTGGCCTGTCTGGGTTATTGATGATGATGACTTTCTCACACGACTGAACCTGTCTGGGTTATTGATGATGATGACTTTCTCACACGACTGCCTGTCTGGGTCAGGGATGGGCGGTGATGACTTTCTCACACGACTGGCCTGTCTGGGTCAGGGATGGATGGTGATGACTTTCTCACAAGACTGACCTGTCTGGGTCAGGGATGGGCGGTGATGACTTTCTCACAAGACTGACCTATCTGGGTTATTGATGATGATGACTTTCTCACACGACTGACCTGTCTGGGTCAGGGATGGGCGTGGATGACTTTCTCACAAGACTTGACCTGTCTGGGTCAGGGATGGGCGGTGAGGACTTTCTCACACGACCGACCTGTCTGGGTCAGGGATGGGCGGTGATGACTTTCTCACAAGACTGACCTGTCTGGGTCAGGGATGGTGATGACTTTCTCACAAGACTGACCTGTCTGGGTCAGGGATGGGCGGTGATGACTTTCTCACAAGACTGACCTGTCTGGGTCAGGGATGGTGATGACTTTCTCACAAGACTGACCTGTCTGGGTCAGGGATGGGCGGTGATGACTTTCTCACAAGACTGGCCTGTCTGGGTCAGGGATGGGCGGTGATGACTTTCTCACAAGACTGGCCTGTCTGGGTCAGGGATGGTGATGACTTTCTCACAAGACTGGCCTGTCTGGGTCAGGGATGGGCGGTGTACCATGTTTTTGTGACATACCGGTATTGATGCAGGGATGGGCGGTGTACCATGTTTTTGTGACATACCGGTATTGATGCAGGGATGGGCGGTGTACCATGTTTTTGTGACATACCGGTATTGATGCAGGGACCGGTATTGATGCAGGGACCGGTATTGATGCAGGGACCGGTATTGATGCAGGGACCGGTATTGATGCAGGGACCGGTATTGATGCAGGGACCGGTATTGATGCAGGGACCGGTATTGATGCAGGGACCGGTTATTGATGCAGGGACCGGTATTGATGCAGGGACCGGTTTTGATGCAGGGACCGGTATTGATGCAGGGACCGGTATTGATGCAGGGACCGGTATTGATGCAGGGACCGGTTATTGATGCAGGGACCGGTTTTGATGCAGGGACCGGTATTGATGCAGGGACCGGTATTGATGCAGGGACCGGTATTGATGCAGGGACCGGTTTTGATGCAGGGACCGGTATTGATGCAGGGACCGGTATTGAGCAGGGACCGGTATTGATGCAGGGACCGGTTTTGATGCAGGGACCGGTATTGATGCAGGGACCGGTATTGATGCAGGGACCGGTATTGATGCAGGGACCGGTATTGATGCAGGGACCGGTTTGATGCAGGGACCGGTATTGATGCAGGGACCGGTTTTGATGCAGGGACCGGTATTGATGCAGGGACCGGTATTGATGCAGGGAATTGATGCAGGGACCGGTATTGATGCAGGGACCGGTTTTGATGGCAGGGACCGGTATTGATGCAGGGACCGGCATTGATGCAGGGACGGTATTGATGCAGGGACCGGTATTGATGCAGGGACCGGTATTGATGCAGGGACCGGTTTTGATGCAGGGACCGGTTTTGATGCAGGGACCGGTATTGATGCAGGGACCGGTATTGATGCAGGGACGGTATTGATGCAGGGACCGGTTTTGATGCAGGGACCGGTATTGATGCAGGGACCGGTATTGATGCAGGGACCGGTATTGATGCAGGGACCGTTTGATGCAGGGACCGGTATTGATGCAGGGACCGGTATTGATGCAGGGACCGGTATTGATGCAGGGACCGGTATTGATGCAGGGACCGGTTTTGATGCAGGGACCGGTATTGATGCAGGGACCGGTTTTGATGCAGGGACCGGTATTGATGCAGGGACCGGTTTTTGATGCAGGGACCGGTATTGATGCAGGGACCGGCATTGATGCAGGGACCGGTATTGATGCAGGGACCGGTATTGATGCAGGGACCGGTATTGATGCAGGGACCGGTATTGATGCAGGGACCGGTATTGATGCAGGGACCGGTATTGATGCAGGGACCGGTATTGATGCAGGGACCGGTATTGATGCAGGGACCGGTATTGATGCAGGGACCGGTATTGATGCAGGGACCGGTATTGATGCAGGGACCGGTATTGATGCAGGGACCGGTTTGGGTTTTTACTTTAACTTCTATACCGGTATTGTAATGTTTGGTTTGTAACTTTATAATTACAATAGACATTATATTCCCATGATTCCAACAGTTATGTATATATATATATATATATATATAATTATATATATATTAACTCAAGTGTTTTGCTCTAAATCGCAAGTCAAATTGCAACATTTGGTTAAAAAATAAAACCCAGATGACTTGCTCTTATCGTGCAGCCCTACGTGGCAGTGTGGAAATGATCTCAAATGCAGAAATGGATGATTATTAATTATGACTTTGGGGGGTTGAAGTTGAATTGAACAGTATAAAACAATCAGAGAATGGAGACAGATGTATATTTTGCCACCCCTAGGGTCACGCACTACTCATAAACACATGTAGAACTTTTATTATAAACACATCAAATACCATCAAATACCATCAAATACCATCAAATACCATCAAATACCATCAAATACCATCAAATACCATCAAATACCATCAAATACTCTCATACCGTCATTTAAAAAAATACCATGATATTATATTTTGGCCATATCGCCCAGCCCTAATCTGGGTGATGTTTTTTCTCACCTGAATGATCTGAATCTAGGATTACAGGGACTCTCCGCAACTATATTCAATGTGCGGGACAAAATTGAGGCTATGATAAGAAGTTGGAGCTCTTTCCTGTCTGTATTAACAAGAACAACACACAGGTCTTTCTATCACTGTATGATTCTTTTGTGTGCAAATGACCTCAAGCTTATGAACAATGTCAAATGTGATATAGTGAAGCACCTGAGTGAGTTGGATGTGGAATTACGCAGGTACTTTCCCGAAACGGACGACACAAACAACTGGATTCCTTTTCCCTTTCATGCCCTGCCTCCAGTCCACCGATATCTGAACAAGAGAGCCTCATCGAAATTGCAAATTGAATTTAATCAGAAGCCACTGGCAGATTTCTGGATTGGGCTGCACTCAGAGTGTCCTGCCTTGGCAAATTGCCAATTAAAGACACTGATGCCCTTTGCAACCACATACCTATGTGAGAGTGGATTCTCGGCCCTCACTAGCATAAAATCTAAATACAGACAAAGACTGTGGAAATGATGTAAGACTGAGACTCTCTCCAATACCACCCAACATTGCAGAGATATGTACATCCTTTCAATCACACCCTTCTCATTAACTTATTCACCATCTTCGATGACCAAATAAGGTTTTATATGTAAAATGGTTACATAAAGAGCAACATTATTGATTATTATTATTTGTGCCCTGGGCCTATAAAAGCTCTTTGTCACTTCCCACAAGCCGGGTTGTGACAAACTCAGACTCACTCTTATGTTTAATAAATGTATCGTATAGTGTGGAGGCTTACAATGATGGCAAAAAACAACATTTGAGAGTACGCTGACCTGATGCTAGAGGGGGTACAGCTGACCTGGTGCTAGAGGAGGTACAGCTGACCTGGTGCTAGAGGGGGTACAGCTGACCTGGTGCTAGAGGGGGTACAGCTGACCTGGGTGCTAGAGAGGGTACAGCTGACCTGGTGCTAGAAGGGGGTACAGCTGACCTGATGCTAGAGGGGGTACAGCTGACCTGGTGCTAGAGGGGGTACAGCTGACCTGGTGCTAGAGGGGGTACAGCTGACCTGATGCTAGAGGGGGTACAGCTGACCTGGTGCTAGAGGGGGTACAGCTGACCTGGTGCTAGAGGGGGTACAGCTGACCTGGTGCTAGAGGGGGGTACAGCTGACCTGATGCTAGAGGGGGTACAGCTGACCTGGTGCTAGAGGGGGTACAGCTGACCTTGTGCTAGAGGGGGTACAGCTGACCTGGTGCTAGAGGGGGTACAGCTAACCTGGTGCTAGAGGGGGTACAGCTAACCTGGTGCTAGAGGGGGTACAGCTGACCTGGTGCTAGAGGGGGTACAGCTAACCTGGTGCTAGAGGGGGTACAGCTGACCTGGTGCTAGAGGGGGTACAGCTGGAGGTTGAATGTTTGAAGGGGTACAGCTGACCTGATGCTAGAGGGGGGTACAGCTGACCTGATGCTAGAGGGGGTAACAGCTGGAGGTTGAATGTTTGAAGGGGTACGGGACTATAAAACGTTTGGGAACCACTGCTTAGCGCCTAAACCAACCCAATGCTGTTACATTTGTAGGGCGTAGTGAACGAGTACACACTTCAGGAAGGAGAGATTATTGGGACGTAGCTAAGGATACGCTGTTAAAGATGTGTCCACAGGGAGCAACAGTTACGGGCCAAAGTATCTGCTTTAAAAACAATAACAATGAATCACCTCTTTTTAACAGGACGGTTGTAGGCTACAAGCACACGTGGTTGCTAGGCAACCGCTACAACATCCACATGAGCTACAAGGTGTTCTGTGGGTGGGACTTCTGTATCCAGGACCCCGAGGTCGCCGACCTCAAACTCAGCTTCATCAGGAACGAACTGAAGGTTAGGGGTGGAAGTCTGTCTGCCCTTTCAACTAACTCTCTCTCTCTCCATTATGATTGGTCTGTATCCGTTCCTCTGTCTCTCTCTCTCTCTCTCTCTCCATTATGATTGGTCTGTATCCGTTCCTCTCTCTCTCTGTCTCTCTCTCCATTATGATTGCTCTGCATCCGTTCCTCTGTCTCTCTCTCCGTCTACCACCACGCTCTGTCTCTCTCCATTATGATTGCCCGTCTCTTTCTTCCAGTTGTGCTGGTTCGGGGCAACTCTTTAATTCCCTCTCCCTCTCCCTCTCCCTCTCCCTCTCCCCTCCCTCTCCCTCTCCACTCCCTCTCCCTCTCCCTCTCCCTCTCCCTCTCCCTCTCCACTCCCTCTCCCTCTCCCTCTCCCTCTCCCTCTCCACTCCCTCTCCCCTCCCTCTCCCTCTCCCCTCCCTCTCCCACTCCCTCTCCCTCTCCCTCTCCCTCTCCTCTCCCTCTCCCTCTCCCTCTCCCTCTCCCTCTCCACTCTCCCTCTCCCTCTCCCTCTCCCTCTCCTCTCCCCTCCCTCTCCCTCTCCCCCTCCCTCTCCCATCCCTCTCTCCCCTCTCCCTCTCCTCCTCTCCCTCTCCCTCTCCCTCTCCCCTCCTCCCTCTCCCTCTCCCTCTCCCTCTCTCCCCTCCCTCTCCCTCTCCCCTCCCTCTCCCCTCTCCCTCTCCCTCCTCCCTCCTCGCCCTCCCCTCTCCCCTCCCTCTCCCTCTCCCTCTCCCTCTCCCTCTCCTCTTCCCTCTCCCCTCTCCCTCTCCCTCTCCCTCCTCTCCCTCTCCCTCTCCCTCTCCCTCTCCCTCTCCATCTCCCTCTCCCTCTCCTCCTCCCTCTCCCTCTCCCTCTCCCACTCCCTCTCCTCCTCCTCCCTCTCCCTCTCCCTCTCCTCTCCTCTCCCTCCTCCATCTCCTCTCCTCTCCTTCTCTCTCCTCTCCCTCTCCTCCCTCACCTCTCCTCCTCCCTCTCCCTCTCCCTCTCCCACTCCCTCTCCTCCTCCCTCTCCCTCTCCCTCTCCCTCCCTCTCCCTCTCCCTCCTCTCCCTCTCCCTCTCCCTCTCCCTCTCCCTCTCCCTCTCCCTCTCCCTCCCTCTCCTCTCCCTCTCCCTCCCCTCTCTCCTCTCCTCTCCCTCCTCCCTCTCCTCCCTCCCCTCTCCTCTCCCTCTCCTCTCCTTCCTCTCCTCTCCTCTCCCTCTCCCTCTCCCTCTCCCTCTCCCCTCCCTCTCCCTCTCCCTCTCCCTCTCCTCTCCCTCTCCCTCCTCCCTCTCCTCCTCCCTCTCCTCTCCCTCTCCCTCTCCTCCTCCCTCTCCCTCTCCCATCCCTCTCCCTCTCCCTCTCCTCTCCTCTCCTCTCCTCTCCTCTCCTCTCCTCTCCTCTCCTCTCCCTCTCCTCTCCTCTCCTCTCCTCTCCTCTCCTCTTCCCTCTCCCTCTCCCCTCCCTCTCTCCCTCCTCCCCTCTCCCTCTCCCCCCTCTCCTCATCCTCTCCCTCTCCTCTCCCCTCCCTCTCCCCTCTCCCTCTCTCCCCTCCTCTCCTCTCCCTCTCCCTCTCCCCTCCTCCCTC
>NW_022265977.1:10000-58428 GCF_002021735.2 Oncorhynchus kisutch | reverse complement strand
CTCTCTCCCCCTCCTCCTCCAGTTGACAGTTCTCCAGTTCTGGTTCGGCCCAGAGAATGTTCCGTGCCTCCAGTTCTCAGTTCTGTTCCACTTCATGTTACTACTGGGTCTCATCATGGCAGTCATCACCCTCGGAAGTAACCTCCACCCTCAGTAAGACCCCCCCCCTCTGTTTCTCTTCTATTTCTCTCTACTAGAATCACCCTCCACCAGTAATTATGAAAGACATAGAAACAGATCATAAATACTCCTCTGGTTCCTTGAGTCTGATTCCTCTCAAGGTTTCTTCCTATCCGCAAAGCACTGTACTTGTTCTCTCCTCTATTTCCCCCTTGCCCCCCCTCCCCAGGTTCGAACCTTCCTCCAGCTGTGGTCCGTTCGTGGGCAGCGCTACAGTGTTTTAATGTAAACAGCTGTGTGTGTGGACAGTCTACCAGGACCGGCCCAGTCCACTCTGAGATACTGTCCTCAGAGGCCTTTGTCCTGCCGCTGATACTGGCGCAGATGTAGGGGTGATATAGATCATACACACATACACACACACCGGACCTGTCCACCCAACTGAGTACTGGCGCAGATGTAGGTGATAAGAGATCTACACACACACCGGCCTGCCACCTACTGAGACTCGGCGGCAGATGTAGGGTGATATAGATCATACACACACACTGGCCTGACACCCACTGATACTACTGGCGCAGATGTAGGTGATCTAGATCATATACACACATACACACACACATACCCACACACCGCCTGCCACCCCATGATACTGGCGCAGATGTAGGTGATATAGATCATACACACATACACACACACCGGCCTGCCACCTACTGATACTGGCGCAGATGTAGGTGATATAGATCATACATACACACACACCGGCCTGCCACCCACTGATACTGGTGCAAGATGTAGGTGATATAGATCATATACACATACACACACATACACACACACACATACACACACACCGGCCTGCCACCCGCTGATACTGGCTCAGAGGTGCAATAGGTGAAATAGAACCTGACTCCTCTCATAGATACTGTTTCTTCCAGGTCATAGAAATAAAATGAATAGAACATGACACGTTCCTGTTGCCATGGATGTAAATGTTACAGATTTTATATCATCTTACCATTTTCCCAGTGTTGTCCTGACCTCCTTTGAGTCGCGGAGGAGAGCCAATGGAAAAGCCATCGAGAGACTGAAGGACATGCTGGTGATGGTAGGTTACCTACTGATAACAGTATTAGTTAAGCCTAATCCAGCTGCTGAAGATAGGTTTGTGTCTTCATAGTAAGAAAGTTCAAATAGTGCAATACATTCATTCTCTCTCGCTCTCTCTCTCTCCTCTCTCTCCTCTGTCTCTCTCTCTCTCTCTCTCTGTCTCTCTCTCTGTCTCTCTCTCTGTCTCTCTCTTGTCTCTCTCTCTCTCTCTTCTCTCTCTCTCTTCTCTCTCTCTCTCTCTCTCTCTCTCTCCTCTCTCTCTCTCTCTCTCTCTCTCCTCTCTCTCTTTCTCTTTTTCTCTCTCTCTTTCTCTTTTTTTCTCCTCTCTCTCTCTTTCTCTTTTCTCTTTCTCTCTCTCCTCTCTCTCTCTCTCTCTCTCTCTCTCTCTCTCTCTCTCTCTCTCTCTCTCTCTCTCTCTCTCTCTCTTTCTCTTTTTCTCTCTCTCTTTCTCTTTTTCTCTCTCTCTTTCTCTTTTTTCTCTCTCTCTCTCTCTCTCTCTCTCTCTCTCTCTCTCTCTCTCTCTCTCTCTCTCTCTCTCTCCTTTTCTCTCTCTCTCTCTCTTTTTCTCTCTCTCTCTCTCTTTTTCTCTCTCTCTCTCTCTCTCTCTCCTCTCTCTCTCCTCTCTCTCTCTCTCTCTCTCTCTCTCTCTCTCTCTCTTTTTCTCTCCTCTCTCTCTCTCTCTCTCCTCTCTCTCTCTCTCTCTCTCTCTCTCTCTCTCTCTCTCTCTCTCTCTCTCTCTCTCTCTCTCTCTCTCTTCTCTCTCTCTCTTTTTCTCTCTCTCTCTCTCTTTTTCTCTCTCTCTCTCTCTCCCTCTCTCTCTCTCTCTCTCTCTCTCTCTCTCTCTCTCTCTCTCTTCTTTTTTCTCTTTCTCTCACTCTCTCTCTCTCTCTCTCTCTCTCACTCTCTCTCTCTCTCTCTCTCTCTCTCTCTCTCTCTCTCTCTCTCTCTCTTTCTTTCTCTGTCTCTCTCTTTCTCTGTTTTGCTCCCCCAGAGCACCTCAGATAAGCATTTTCTGCTGAAGCAGCACACTCTCTCACTCAGACGCCAGAAGAAAACCTTCAAGGCGCCCACCACTGTTTCAGGCACTAGAGAGGGCAGCCCTACCACCATGAAAGACCCCTCAGCAGGCATCGGAGAGGACAGCCATATCGCTCAACTGAAGGACCCCTCTGCATAGCCTACAGGCAATGACAGCCCATCATAAAGATAGATAGAGGACTCTAGTGCCCAAAAGCCAGTTTTAGCATGTGCAGTGACATTCGGGACTTTCACCATTCCAAAGTAGTCAACTGAGTGGAACTACCTATGGTTTAAGGATCACATGATTCCATCCAGGTCATCAGGAGGGTTCAACCAATGAATTATACTCGTGAGGAAACATTCCATAACTGCAGGTAGCTGTAAATGGCCAACCTTGGCTTTATACCTGTTCAAACAACACACTCCAGGTGGCAGGATGCACCCTTTCAGTTTGTTTACCAACTCATAGAAGTAGTAGAAGAAGAAAATGAACTAGTTCGAAATGAAGATTTCCTCAATGGCTCTTCCCATGCTCCCACAGACGCTCTATTGGGACAGATGCAATGTTGTGTTCTCTAACTATCTCTATGCAGCCCATAGAGTTAGAAATAGAGCCCACCACCTATCATTGTGCCAAATGCACCCTCTATCCAACTCTATGGAGCAGACAGCCAAATGGCACCCTATTCCATATTTAGCGCACAAAAGTAGTAGCAGATTGTGACCTTTGAGCTTTTTGTCACTCCCTAACATTCAGTGTTTATTGCTCTGGGCTGTACCTAAATGTCATATACAGTATTAACAACAACAAGTAGTCAGTTACAGAACTTGTGTTACTGTAGTGATGTGTTTCGTGGCTATGATGCAGTTTGTAAAAGCTCAATTCTCAGGTATGTTGTATGATCGGGGATGATGTTGCTATATAGGCTGTACTTGTAAACAGGACAGAGTACTACTAAGGACAGAGTACTACTAAGGACAGAGTACTACTCATGTGTACTGTTATAATACTGATGTGTTTAATGGTTTTATATATACAGTGGGGAGAACAAGTATTTGATATACTGCCGATTTTGCAGGTTTTCCTACTTACAAAGCATGTAGAGGTCTGTAATTTTTTTAATCATAGGTACACTTCAACTGTGAGAGACGGAATCTAAAACAAAAATCCAGAAAATCACATTGTATGATTTGTATGTAATTAATTTGCATTTTATTGCTCACATATGAAGTGTAACTATGATAAAACATTACAGACCTCTACATGCTTTGTAAGTAGGAAAACCTGCAAAATCGGCAGTGTATCAAATACTTGTTCTCCCCACTGTATATGTAAAAGCTCTTACTATGAAGTAGATGTTGTTTCTGCAACAGCTTGAGTTTTTTTTAAATATATTTTTTAAATATTTGATCAAATACTGTTTTTAAATGTGAACTTCTATGAATGCAGTTTTAAAAGAGCTTCTATTAAAAGGCTGTGTTGTTACGTCATTCACTGTTCTGTTGTTGTTTTCTCAGATCCCTGGTTCCTTGTGTCGTCCATTCATAACTTAACCTTATTAGGTTAGTAGTCATAGTGTTGTCTAGATGGACAGTATAGTTGTAGTAGGTTAGTAGTGACAGTGTGATGTCTAGATGGACAGTATAGTTGTAGTAGGTTAGTAGTCATAGTGTTGTCTAGATGGACAGTATAGTTGTAGTAGGTTAGTAGTCATAGTGTGTTGTCTAGATGGACAGTATAGTTGTAGTAGGTTAGTAGTCATAGTGTGTTGTCTAGATGGACAGTATAGTTGTAGTAGGTTAGTAGTCATAGTGTTGTCTAGATGGACAGTATAGTTGTAGTAGGTTAGTAGTCATAGTGTTGTCTAGATGGACAGTATAGTTGTAGTAGGTTAGTAGTCATAGTGTTGTCTAGATGGACAGTATAGTTGTAGTAGGTTAGTAGTGACAGTGTGATGTCTAGATGGACAGTATAGTTGTAGTAGGTTAGTAGTCATAGTGTGTTGTCTAGATGGACAGTATAGTTGTAGTAGGTTAGTAGTCATAGTGTTGTCTAGATGGACAGTATAGTTGTAGTAGGTTAGTAGTCATAGTGTTGTCTAGATGGACAGTATAGTTGTAGTAGGTTTAGTAGTCATAGTGTTGTCTAGATGGACAGTATAGTTGTAGTAGGTTAGTAGTCATAGTGTTGTCTAGATGGACAGTATAGTTGTAGTAGGTTTAGTAGTCATAGTGTTGTCTAGATGGACAGTATAGTTGTAGTAGGTTTAGTAGTCATAGTGTTGTCTAGATGGACAGTATAGTTGTAGTAGGTTAGTAGTCATAGTGTTGTCTAGATGGACAGTATAGTTGTAGTAGGTTAGTAGTGACAGTGTGATGTCTAGATGGACAGTATAGTTGTAGTAGGTTAGTAGTCATAGTGTTGTCTAGATGGACAGTATAGTTGTAGTAGGTTAGTAGTCATAGTGTGTTGTCTAGATGGACAGTATAGTTGTAGTAGGTTAGTAGTCATAGTGTGTTGTCTAGATGGACAGTATAGTTGTAGTAGGTTAGTAGTCATAGTGTTGTCTAGATGGACAGTATAGTTGTAGTAGGTTAGTAGTCATAGTGTTGTCTAGATGGACAGTATAGTTGTAGTAGGTTAGTAGTCATAGTGTTGTCTAGATGGACAGTATAGTTGTAGTAGGTTAGTAGTGACAGTGTGATGTCTAGATGGACAGTATAGTTGTAGTAGGTTAGTAGTCATAGTGTGTTGTCTAGATGGACAGTATAGTTGTAGTAGGTTAGTAGTCATAGTGTTGTCTAGATGGACAGTATAGTTGTAGTAGGTTAGTAGTCATAGTGTTGTCTAGATGGACAGTATAGTTGTAGTAGGTTTAGTAGTCATAGTGTTGTCTAGATGGACAGTATAGTTGTAGTAGGTTAGTAGTCATAGTGTTGTCTAGATGGACAGTATAGTTGTAGTAGGTTTAGTAGTCATAGTGTTGTCTAGATGGACAGTATAGTTGTAGTAGGTTAGTAGTCATAGTGTTGTCTAGATGGACAGTATAGTTGTAGTAGGTTAGTAGTCATAGTGTTGTCTAGATGGACAGTATAGTTGTAGCAGGTTAGTAGTCATAGTGTTGTCTAGATGGACAGTATAGTTGTAGTAGGTTAGTAGTCATAGTGTTGTCTAGATGGACAGTATAGTTGTAGTAGGTTAGTAGTCATAGTGTTGTCTAGATGGACAGTATAGTTGTAGTAGGTTAGTAGTCATAGTGTTGTCTAGATGGACAGTATAGTTGTAGTAGTTTAGTAGTCATAGTGTTGTCTAGATGGACAGTATAGTTGTAGTAGGTTAGTAGTCATAGTGTTGTCTAGATGGACAGTAAAGTTGAAAGTTTTTGATGAGAGACGCACATACTCAAGTTATCTCCCTCTAGCATGTGGTGGACCGTGCAACACCCTGACACACACACACACACACACACACACACACACACACACACACACACACACACACACACACACACACACACACACACACACACACACACACACACATGACACTTATACAGACAGCATGCTACGGATGAACACTGAGCCTGAGTATGAAGAAAAAACGAGAATTATGTTTATTGCCTGTTTTAGGTGAGTCAGTGAAACAATTTTGTATTCATTTTTTTTCAACAAAGTTATACCCTGTCCCCAGATCTGCTTGTGGCTCTTACCGACTCCATTGCTGTCATTGTCAAGCCAATGATGGCAATGCCATAAGGAGACTAGGACCCAGGCTAACAGAGTAAAGTTGACAAGTGTCCTGTACTAAGGTATTTCTGTTGGTTTGTTCTCTTCCAGTTGTGGCCTGTCTAGTGTCCATAATGGGTATGTATTCATATTGTTCCGGGTTTCTGTTTTCCAATTACATTCAATTAAAAGTTGCATCTCACAAATTTATTTTTTTATTTTATTTTATTTCACCTTTATTTAACCAGGTAGGCTAGTTGAGAACAAGTTCTCATTTGCAACTGCGACCTGGCCAAGATAAAGCATAGCAGTGTGAGCATACAACAAAGAGTTACACATGGAGTAAACAATTAACAAGTCAATAACACAGTAGAAAACGAAGGGGGGGTCTATATACAATGTGTGCAAAAGGCATGAGGAGGTAGGCAAATAATTAAAATTTTGCAGATTAACACTGGAGTGATAAAAGATCAGATGGTCATGTACAGGTAGAGATATTGGTGTGCAGAAGAGCAGAGAAGTAAATAAATAAAAACAGTACGGGGATGAGGTAGGTGAAAAGGGTGGGCTATTTACCAATAGACTATGTACAGCTGCAGCGATCGGTTAGCTGCTCAGATAGCTGATGTTTGAAGTTGGTGAGGGAGATAAAAGTCTCCAACTTCAGCGATTTTTGCAATTCGTTCCAGTCACAGGCAGCAGAGTACTGGAACGAAAGGCGGCCAAATGAGGTGTTGGCTTTAGGGATGATCAGTGAGATACACCTGCTGGAGCGCGTGCTACGGATGGGTGTTGCCATCGTGACCAGTGAGCTGAGATAAGGCGGAGCTTTACCTAGCATAGACTTGTAGATGACCTGGAGCCAGTGGGTCTGGCGACGAATATGTAGCGAGGGCCAGCCGACTAGAGCATACAAGTCGCAGTGGTGGGTAGTATAAGGTGCTTTAGTGACAAAACGGATGGCACTGTGATAGACTGCATCCAGTTTGCTGAGTAGAGTGTTGGAAGCCATTTTGTAGATGACATCGCCGAAGTCGAGGATCGGTAGGATAGTCAGTTTTACTAGGGTAAGCTTGGCGGCTTGAGTGAAGGAGGCTTTGTTGCGGAATAGAAAGCCGACTCTTGATTTGATTTTCGATTGGAGATGTTTGATATGAGTCTGGAAGGAGAGTTTGCAGTCTAGCCAGACACCTAGGTACTTATAGACGTCCACATATTCTAGGTCGGAACCATCCAGGGTGGTGATGCTAGTCGGGCATGCAGGTGCAGGCAGCGACCGGTTGAAAAGCATGCATTTGGTTTTACTAGCGTTTAAGAGCAGTTGGAGGCCACGGAAGGAGTGTTGTATGGCATTGAAGCTTGTTTGGAGGTTAGATAGCACAGTGTCCAAAGACGGGCCGAAAGTATATAGAATGGTGTCGTCTGCGTAGAGGTGGATCAGTGGATCAGGGAATCGCTCGCAGCAAGAGCAACATCATTGATATACACAGAGAAAAGAGTCGGCCCGAGAATTGAACCCTGTGGCACCCCCATAGAGACTGCCAGAGGACCGGACAGCATGCCCTCCGATTTGACACACTGAACTCTGTCTGCAAAGTAATTGGTGAACCAGGCAAGGCAGTCATCCGAAAAAACCGAGGCTACTGAGTCTGCCGATAAGAATATGGTGATTGACAGAGTCGAAAGCCTTGGCAAGGTCGATGAAGACGGCTGCACAGTACTGTCTTTTATCGATGGCGGTTATGATGTCGTTTAGTACCTTGAGTGTGGCTGAGGTGCACCCATGACCGGCTCGGAAACCAGATTGCACAGCGGAGAAGGTACGGTGGGATTCGAGATGGTCAGTGACCTGTTTGTTGACTTGGCTTTCGAAGACCTTAGATAGGCAGGGCAGGATGGATATAGGTCTGTAACAGTTTGGGTCCAGGGTGTCTCCCCCTTTGAAGAGGGGGATGACTGCGGCAGCTTTCCAATCCTTGGGGATCTCAGACGAGATGAAAGAGAGGTTGAACAGGCTGGTAATAGGGGTTGCGACAATGGTGGCAGATAGTTTCAGAAATAGAGGGTCCAGATTGTCAAGCCCAGCTGATTTGTACGGGTCCAGGTTTTGCAGCTCTTTCAGAACATCTGCTATCTGGATTTGGGTAAAGGAGAACCTGGAGAGGCTTGGGCGAGGAGCTGCGGGGGGGGCGGAGCTGTTGGCCGAGGTTGAAGTAGCCAGGCGGAAGGCATGGCCAGCCGTTGAGAAATGACTCTTATCACAGTCTATTATATCCTCCATATGGTTGAATGAGAAAATGTCCCATTGTGAGTTTCACAGCCACACTAAACTCTCCAACTGCTTGACAGCAATGTTCTAAAGATCCTAAACAAATGTAAAACCATGTTTCAGAGCTCTGGGCTGAAGTTTCCTCTAGGTACAGATCTAGGATCTGCTTCCCCAACCCTACCCTTAGCCATTAAGGACATACAAAACTGACCCGAGATCAGCATCTTGAGGCTACTTCAAATCAAATCAAATCAAATGTATTTATATAGCCCTTCGTACATCAGCTGATATCTCAAAGTGCTGTACAGAAACCCAGCCTAAAACCCCAAACAGCAAGCAATGCAGGTGTAGAAGCACGGTGGCTAGGAAAAACTCCCTTCAACCTACTCCCTCTCTGCAGGTGGTTCATCTCTCTCTAGCCCTATTCTGATTGGTCCAGACAAGGCCTACCTGAACTCCAAGGTAGTGTTCCAATGTAGGTCACCTGGGTCTCCTCCACCAAACACATATGAGCTCCTGAAGGACGGCAACCACCTGGTCGCCACGAGCAACGACCTCCAAGACGACCAATCGGCTACGTTCTTCCTGAAGATCTCTGTGACGTCAGAAGGATCGTACCACTGCAGGGTGACGGCAGGTGGAAACATGGGCCTCAGTGGAACAGTCCGCCTGCAAGTAGTGAGTGAGTAGAAGGGTGTGTGTGTGTGTGTGTGTGTGTGTGTGTGTGTGTGTGTGTGTGTGTGTGTGTGTGTGTGTGTGTGTGTGTGTGTCTGTGTGTGTGTGTGTGTGTGTGTGGTAGAGCTGTTTCAGTGGAATCGATCATTTCACAGCTAAATGCTTTCACCCATCCCCTTCGTCCATCCTCCTCTCCTCCATCCTCCTCTCCTCCATCCTCCTCTCCTCCATCCTCCTCTCTTCCATCCTCCTCTCCTCCATCCTCCTCTCCTCCATCCTCCTCTCCTCCTCTCCTCTCCTCTCCTCCACCCCACCTCAGTCCCTGTCTCAGGCACTATGGTGACCTCTGACCCTGATCCTCCCATTCTCTACGAGGGGTTGAGGCTCACTCTCACCTGTGATGTCACCAAGGGCTCCCACCTCTCCTACACCTGGTTCTACAACAGACAGGAAGTGACATCATCTCCAACCTCACCTTTGACCCCGCTTCTGCTTTGGCCGGTGGGGAACACGCTGGTGGTGGAGAGGGTCACAGCAAAGCATGCTGGGAATTATTCGTGCATTGCCGGGACCAGGATGCAGACCAACAGCAGGTTCTCCAGCAGCAGAGAGGTCACGGTTAGGGTCAAAGGTACAACTGCAGAGGTTAAAAGTCGAAGGTTAAGTCACAACCACAACCGTACTGGACCTGGGGAATGGCGATCACAGAGACTATTTACACAGAGAACCTATAACATGTCAAACGTTCTGCTCCCATTTAACCCTGTCTCTTCCTTTCCCTTTATCTCCCTCCTTTCTCTCTGCCCTCCTTTCTCTCTGCCCTCCTTTCTCTCTTCCTTTCCCTTTCTCTCCCTCCTTTCTCTCTGCCCTCCTTTCTCTCTTCCTTTCCCTTTCTCTCCCTCCTTTCTCTCTGCCCTCCTTTCTCTCTGCCCTCCTTTCTCTCTGCCGTCCTTTCTCTCTGCCCTCCTTTCTCTCTGCCGTCCTTTCTCTCTGCCCTCCTTTCTCTCTGCCCTCCTTTCTCTCTGCCCTCCTTTCTCTCTCTCTCTTCCTTTCCCTTTCTCACCCTCCTTTCTCTCCCCCCTATTTCTGTCCCCCTCTGTCTCTTTCCTTCTTTCTCTCTGCCCTACTATCTCTCTCTCTCTCTCTCTCTCTCTCTCTCTCTCTCTCTCTCTCTCTCTCTCTTTATCTCTCTCTCTCCCTCAGCCTATCTCTCCGTACCCCAGATATCCTTCACCATCTCCAAAGAGGGTTCGAGTTTCTGCGGCAATGTGACCTGCATGTCATCAAGGGGAACCCCTCCCGTGACCTTCTACCTCTTCCTTGACGACAAGGAGGTGGGTTCCGACGTGGCAACGGAGTCGCTGGTTGCCTGGTTCCCTGTTGCCATGGTTCCCGGGCGTGACATGGGCACGGTGCGGTGTACAGTGGAGAGTGATGCACAGAGACTGACCAGCAGACCCCTCACTCTGGTAGTGGGTACGGGCTAAACCTATGTGTGTGTGTGTATGTGTGTATTGTAGTATTCTATGTGTTTCCTGCATGTGTTTATGTCATGATAGCTGTATGAGTGTTGACTGTGTTTATGTCCTGATAGCTGTATGAATGTTGACTGTTTTTATGTCATGATAGCTGTATGAGTGTTGACTGTGGCCATCCCTCCCTCGCTCTCCCCCCTCCCATCCCTTCCTCCTTCTCATTCCTCTCTCTCTCTCCCCCTTCCCACCCCTTCCTCCTTCTCATTCCTCTCTCTCTCCCCCCTTCGCATCCCTTCCTCCTTCGCATTCCTCTCTCCCCCCTTCCCATCCCTTCCTCCTTCTCATTCCTCTCTCTCCCCCCTTCCCATCCCTTCCTCCTTCTCATTCCTCTCTCTCTCCCCCCTTCCCATCCCTTCCTCCTTCTCATTCCTCTCTCTCCCCCTTCCCATCCCTTCCTCCTACTCATTCCTCTCTCTCTCCCCCTTCCCATCCCTTCCTCCTTCTCATTCCTCTCTCCCCCCTTCCCATCCCTTCCTCCTTCGCATCCCTTCCTCCTTCTCATTCCTCTCTCGCTCCCCCTTCCCATCCCTTCCTCCTTCTCATTCCTCTCTCTCCACCCTTCCCATCCCTTCCTCCTTCCCTCCGCCTCTACCCCTTCCCATCCCTTCCTCCTTCTCATTCCTCCCTCCCTCCGCCTCTTCCCCTTCCTCCTTCGCATCCCTTCCTTCCTCCTTCTCATTCCTCCCTCCCTCCCCCTTCCCATCCCTTCCTCCTTCTCATTCCTCCCTCCCTCCCTCCGCCTCTTCACCTTACTCCTTCGCATCCCTTCCTTCCTCCTTCTCATTCCTCCCTCCCTCCCTCCCCCTTCCCATCCCTTCCTCCTTCGCATCCCTTCCTCCCCCTTCCCATCCCTTCCTCCTTCTCATTCATCTCTTCCCCTTCCCATCCCTTCCTCCTTCTCATTCATCTCTTCCCCTTCCCATCCCTTCCTCCTTCTCATTCATCTCTTCCCCTTCCCATCCCTTCCTCCTTCTCATTCATCTCTTCCCCTTCCCATCCCTTCCTCCTTCTCATTCCTCTCTTCCCCTTCCCATCCCTTCCTCCTTCTCATTCCTCTCTTCCCCTTCCCATCCCTTCCTCCTTCTCATTCCTCTCTTCCCCTTCCCATCCCTTCCTCCTTCTCATTCCTCTCTTCCCCTTCCCATCCCTTCCTCCTTCTCCTTCCTCTCTCTCCCCCCTTCCCATCCCTTCCTCCTTCTCATTCCTCCCTCCCTCCCCCCTTCCCATCCCTTCCTCCTTCTCCTTCCTCCCTCCCTCCAGTCCCAGTAGGAGGCTCACCAAAGGTGGATGTGGAGTACCTTTACAGGGTTGATTCCAAGATGGCCGCCGCTCGTCTCCAATGCCTCCTGAGCCTCGGGACATTCCCTTTCTTCTCCTGGTCCCTCAACGGCTCCCTCCTCCTTCACCCCTCCGAGGGAGACTCCTCTCACCCCTCTCACGCCCTGGCGGACGGAGGGCGCACCCTATTCCTCACCGAGATCACCCTAGAGGACTCTGGGTATTATCGGTGCAGGGCAAGGGACAGTTATGACGTAACGTCCGCTTGGGTGGAAAGCCAACCTGTCCTTGTGCAGGTCACAGGTGAGTTAGGATGTGTCCCAAATGAGGGAGAATTAGTCACCCATAGGCCATAGTCAAAAGTAGTGCGCCAAATGGGGAATAGGGTTCCATTTGGGAAGCACCCTAAATGATAACAATTTGTTTAACTGTATTAACTTTATGCATGCTAACGAGTCGACAGGTGAGTTAGGTTGAAACTTTACAGGTGAGTTAGGTTGAAACTTTACAGGTGAGTTAGGTTGAAACTTTACAGGTGAGTTGGGTTGAAACTTTACAGGTGAGTTAGGTTGAAACTTTACAGGTGAATTAGGTTGAAACTTTACAGGTGAGTTAGGTTGAAACTTTACAGGGGAGTTGGGTTGAAACTTTACAGGTGAGTTAGGTTGAAACTTTACAGGTAAATTAGGTTGAAACTTTACAGGGGAGTTAGGTTGAAACTTTACAGGTGAATTAGGTTGAAACTTTACAGGTGAGTTAGGTTGAAACTTTACAGGGGAGTTAGGTTGAAACTTTACAGGTGAGTTAGGTTGAAACTTTACAGGTGAGTTGGTTGTGGTGACCTCTCTCTCCCGTCTCATCTCTGTCCATACAGAAGTTGCCACGACAACCATAGAGGTCATGGCCATAGTATTCTGCTGTTTCCTCATGCTGACCCTGGCAGGGGGTGTGGCCTGTGTGATGTGGATGCTCAACCGCCAACGAGGTGGGTGTGTGTTCAGAATATGGTCATTGTTCTTAAATGTGTCACTCTCAGTCTTTCATTCTCTCTCTCTCTCTCTCTCTCTCTCTCTCTCTGTCTCTCTCTCTCTCTCTCTCTCTCTCTCTCTCTCTCTCTCTCTCTCTCTCTCAGACGTTGTGGCAAGCAGCGAGCAGAGAGCGAGAGCAGCAAAGTGAGTCCTGTATTTATTTGAGTCTATTGTTGGCCTACAGTGTTTTGAAACTATCCAGTTTAATTCAACCCAACTATGATCCCTTCCAAAACCTCCTTGTACTGTCTCAGATTAGTGTCCTTGCCCTTACAAACATCTCTCTCTCTCTTTCTCTCTCTCTTTCTGTCTGTCTGTCTCTGTCTTTCTGTCTGTCTCTCTCTCTTTTTTCTGTCTGTCTGCCTGTCTGTCTCTCTCTCTCTCGCTCTCTGTCTCTTTAATGTCTCCCCCTTCAGTGAAAGACGATTCAGCGAACATTTCTGCATCATTCCAGATCCACTTCCTCTGTCTGACATCACTACCAGGTCAGGGGTCAAGCAAGTGGACACTTCCTGTGTTGACAGTGACGTTGAGAATCAGGTAGAGTTGATGACGCATTTAAAACAACTGAGAGCTAGGAAATCAGAACTCTGAAATCTCCGACTTCCGACTTCATTGCATTCAAAACAACTGGGAGCTCGGAACTCAGAACTCTGAAATCTCCGACTTCATTATATTTAAAACAACTGAGAGCTCGGAACTCAGAACTCTGAAATCTCCGACTTCATTACATTTAAAACAACTGAGAGCTCGGGAACTCAGAACTCTGAAATCTCCGACTTCCGACTTCATTACATTCAAAACAACTGGGAGCTCGGAACTCAGAACTCTGAAATCTCCGACTTCGTTACATTCAAAACAACCGGGAACCCGGAAGAAAACGAGCTCTATTTGAAAAGTATATTTGAAAGGTCATCCAACACCAAATTCCATCTCGGGAACTCTGGCCTCTTTCTTGTGCTCCGACTTTCCGACCTGAAGATCACTGACGTCATGATTTGACCTCATATTTTTCAGGGTTCCCAGTTGTTTTGAATGCAGCAATAGTACAGCCAATATACTACTGATATTAGGTGCATGATTTTGAATCTAGACTCCAGAATAATCCAGTGCAGAACAAAGACACTGACAAATGTCCATAAAGTATATCACTTTTTTGTGTATATAACTGTTCTTTCTCTTTTCAGACCCTTGAGATCACAATATAACCGACGTGATGAAATAAAACCCAACCTAAGACCGACGAGTTCCTCACAAAATAATCCTTCAATGTCATTTTATCCAACAAACTATTATAACATTTTTTTCAAACACTTCATCCCATTTTTCAGATTGAAGTGTTATATTTTCAAAACTCTCACAACAAAACTCAAAACTCCTATTGATTGCAGTACTCGCGGGGGTAATACACTCGACCACTGCTACTCTAACTTCCGTGATCCATACAAAGCCGTTCCCCGCCACCCCTTCGGCAAATCCGACCACGGCGCCATCTTGCTCCTACCGTCTTATAGGTAGAAACTCAAACAGGATGTACCAGTGACTAGAACCATTCAACGCTGGTCTGACCAATCGGAATCCATTCTTCAAGATTGTTTGATCACGCAGACTGGGATGTGTTCCGGTCAGCCTCAGAGAACAACATCGATCTATACGCTGACTCTGTGAGTGAGTTTATAAGGAAGTGCATTGGAGATGTTGTACCCACTGTGCCTATTAAAACCTTCCCTAACCAGAAACCGTGGATGGATAGCGGCATTCGTGCAAAACTGAAAGCGCGAACCACCACATTTAACCACAGAAAGAGGTCTGGGAATAAGACTGAATATGAAGAATGTAGTTATTCCCTCCGCAAGGCAATCAAACGAGCGAAATGCCGGTACAGGGACGAAGATGAGTTGCAATTCAACGGCTCAGACATAAGACGTGTGTGGCAGGGCCTACAGGAAATCAAGGACTACAAAAAGAAAACCAGCTCTGTCACGGACACCGACGTCATTCTTCCAGACAAACTAAACACCTTCTTTGCCCGCTTTGAGGATATACAGTGCCAACGTTGAAGCCCGCTATCAAGGACTGAGCCCGCCCTTTCCTTCTCGGTGGCCGACGTGAGTAAAACATTTAAACGTGTTAACCCTGCTGGCCCAGACGGCATCCTTAGCCACGTCCTCAGAGCATGTGTCCTCAGAGCATGTGTCCTCAGGGCACGTGTCCTCAGAGCACATGTCCTCAGAGCATGTGTCCTCAGAGCATGTGTCCTCAGAGCATGTGTCCTCAGAGCATGTGTCCTCAGAGCATGTGTCCTCAGGGCACGTGTCCTCAGAGCACGTGTCCTCAGAGCACGTGTCCTCAGAGCACATGTCCTCAGAGCACGTGTCCTCAGAGCATGTGTCCTCAGAGCATGTGTCCTCAGGGCACGTGTCCTCAGAGCATGTGTCCTCAGAGCATGTGTCCTCAGAGCATGTGTCCTCAGAGCATGTGTCCTCAGGGCACGTGTCCTCAGAGCACGTGTCCTCAGAGCATGTGTCCTCAGAGCATGTGTCCTCAGAGCATGTGTCCTCAGAGCACGTGTCCTCAGAGCACGTGTCCTCAGAGCACGTGTCCTCAGAGCACGTGTCCTCAGAGCATGCGCAGACTAGCTGGCTGGTGTGTTTACTGACATATTCAATTGCTCCCTGTCCCAGTCTGCTGTCCCCACATGCTTCAAGATGGCCACCATTGTTCCTGTGCCCAAGAAGGCAAAGATAACTGAACTAAATGACTACTGCTCCGTAGCACTTACTTCTGTCATCATGACGTGCTGAGAGACTAGTCAAGGATCATATCACCTCCACCTTACCTGTCACCCTAGACCCAATTCAGTTTGCATACCACCCCAATAGGTCCACAGACGATGCAATCGCCATCACACTGCACACTGCCCTGTCCCATCTGAACAAGAGGAACACCTATGTAAGAATGCTGTTCATTGACTACAGCTCAGCATTCAACACCATAGAACCATTCAAGCTCATCATCTCTGCCGCTCGGCTATCGCTCATCCACATATTTATATGTGCATATTCTCATTCAACCCTTTTTTGTATTAGGTAGTTGTTTGGGAATTGTTAGATTACTTGTTAGATATTACTGCACAAGCATTTCGCATTAACATCTGCTAACCATGTGTATGTGACCAATAAAATTGGATTTGATTTATACAGTACATGTGTCAGTCTTACAGTTTCATTCTCCTTGTACAGTACATATGTCAGTTTTACAGTTTCATTATCCTTGTACAGTACATATGTCAGTCTTAATGTTTCATTATCCTTGTACAGTACATGTGTCAGTCTTAATGTTTCATTATCCTTGTACAGTACATATGTCAGTCTTACAGTTTCATTATCCTTGTACAGTACATATGTACAACCCAGGTATAAATATATTGTAATGTACAACCCAGGTATACATATATTGTAATGTACAACCCAGGTATACATATATTGTAATGTACAACCCAGGTATATATTGTAATGTACAACCCAGGTATAAATATATTGTAATGTACAACCCAGGTATACATATATTGTAATGTACAACCCAGGTATATATTGTAATGTACAACCCAGGTATAAATATATTGTAATGTACAACCCAGGTATAAATATATTGTAATGTACAACCCAGGTATATATTGTAATGTACAACCCAGGTATTTCAGCAGTGCGTTGTACAGCACAGTGTAATTCCGAATGGAAGCACTTTCAGTGACTCTCCACGTTGTCCAATTGAAGCACCCTGGATGATGTAGTATTTACAGACACATACATATAGTATTTGATTTTAAATTCCAACATAAATTGATGTGAATTGATACATTTATGTACATTCATTTTACAGTGTTCAGCAGTTGAAACTATATAGGTAAGCTAAGCACGTCTCCATTTTGGTTCAGCAGTTATAAAACTATATAGGTAAGCTAAGCACTTCTCCATTTTGGTTCAGTAGTTATAAAACTATATAGGTAAGCTAAGCACTTCTCCATTTTGGTTCAGCAGTTATGAAACTATATAGGTAAGCTAAGCACTTCTCCATTTTGGTTCAGCAGTTATGAAACTATATAGGTAAGCTAAGCACTTCTCCATTTTGGTTCAGTAGTTATAAAACTATATAGGTAAGCTAAGCACTACTCCATTTTGGTTCAGCAGTTATAAAACTATATAGGTAAGCTAAGCACGTCTCCATTTTGGTTCAGTAGTTATAAAACTATTTAGGTAAGCTAAGCACTACTCCATTTTGGTTCAGCAGTTATAAAACTATATAGGTAAGCTAAGCACTTCTCCATTTTGGTTCAGCAGTTATGAAACTATATAGGTAAGCTAAGCACTACTCCATTTTGGTTCAGTAGTTATGAAACTATACAGGTAAGCTAAGCACTTCTCCATTTTGGTTCAGTAGTTATAAAACTATATAGGTAAGCTAAGCACTACTCCATTTTGGTTCAGTAGTTATAAAACTATATAGGTAAGCTAAGCACTACTCCATTTTGGTTCAGTAGTTATGAAACTATATAGGTAAGCTAAGCACTACTCCATTTTGGTTCAGTAGTTATGAAACTATATAGGTAAGCTAAGCACTACTCCATTTTGGTTCAGTAGTTATAAAACTATATAGGTAAGCTAAGCACTACTCCATTTTGGTTCAGTAGTTATAAAACTATATAGGTAAGCTAAGCACTACTCCATTTTGGTTCAGTAGTTATGAAACTATATAGGTAAGCTAAGCACTACTCCATTTTGGTTCAGTAGTTATAAAACTATATAGGTAAGCTAAGCACTACTCCATTTTGGTTCAGTAGTTATGAAACTATATAGGTAAGCTAAGCACTTCTCCATTTTGGTTCAGTAGTTATAAAACTATATAGGTAAGCTAAGCACTACTCCATTTTGGTTCAGTAGTTATGAAACTATATAGGTAAGCTAAGCACGTCTCCATTTTGGTTCAGCAGTTATAAAACTATATAGGTAAGCTAAGCACTACTCCATTTTGGTTCAGTAGTTATGAAACTATATAGGTAAGCTAAGCACTACTCCATTTTGGTTCAGTAGTTATAAAACTATATAGGTAAGCTAAGCACTACTCCATTTTGGTTCAGTAGTTATGAAACTATATAGGTAAGCTAAGCACTTCTCCATTTTGGTTCAGTAGTTATAAAACTATATAGGTAAGCTAAGCACTACTCCATTTTGGTTCAGTAGTTATGAAACTATATAGGTAAGCTAAGCACGTCTCCATTTTGGTTCAGCAGTTATAAAACTATATAGGTAAGCTAAGCACTACTCCATTTTGGTTCAGTAGTTATGAAACTATATAGGTAAGCTAAGCACGTCTCCATTTTGGTTCAGCAGTTGAAACTATATAGGTAAGCTAAGCACTACTCCATTTTGGTTCAGCAGTTGAAACTATATAGGTAAGCTAAGCACGTCTCCATTTTGGTTCAGCAGTTGAAACTATATAGGTAAGCTAAGCACTACTCCATTTTGGTTCAGCAGTTATAAAACTATATAGGTAAGCTAAGCACTACTCCATTTTGGTTCAGTAGTTATGAAACTATATAGGTAAGCTAAGCACTACTCCATTTTGGTTCAGTAGTTATAAAACTATATAGGTAAGCTAAGCACTACTCCATTTTGGTTCAGTAGTTATGAAACTATATAGGTAAGCTAAGCACTACTCCATTTTGGTTCAGTAGTTATAAAACTATATAGGTAAGCTAAGCACTTCTCCATTTTGGTTCAGCAGTTATAAAACTATATAGGTAAGCTAAGCACTTCTCCATTTTGGTTCAGTAGTTATAAAACTATATAGGTAAGCTAAGCACTACTCCATTTTGGTTCAGCAGTTGAAACTATATAGGTAAGCTAAGCACTACTCCATTTTGGTTCAGCAGTTGAAACTATATAGGTAAGCTAAGCACGTCTCCATTTTGGTTCAGCAGTTGAAACTATATAGGTAAGCTAAGCACTACTCCATTTTGGTTCAGCAGTTATAAAACTATATAGGTAAGCTAAGCACGTCTCCATTTTGGTTCAGTAGTTATCCGTTTTGAGCTGTTTGATTAAGCGATAGACAAATGTATTGTTGACAAGTGACAAGAAAATCATATCAAAAGTAAAGTGAATATTGCATTTTGAAAGGCAGATACTGGAATACTTGAATATGTGTGCAAATTGAAAGAGTGATTTGGTGCAGTGAACACGTGACTGTGAATTTGTTGTAGTACTCAGTCAGAGTTTTGACCACGTGACGTTTTGATGATCTGTTTAGAGTCTAAGAGTTGTGAAAATGCACCACATACTTGTGTAAATGCACCACATACTTGTGAAAATGCACCGTATACTTGTGAAGATGCACCGTATACTTGTGAAAATGCACCGTATACTTGTGAAAATGCACCGTATACTTGTGAAAATGCACCGTATACTTGTGAAAATGCACCGTATACTTGTGAAA
The DNA here is from genome assembly GCF_002021735.2 of Oncorhynchus kisutch. Lineage (NCBI taxonomy): Eukaryota > Metazoa > Chordata > Actinopteri > Salmoniformes > Salmonidae > Oncorhynchus > Oncorhynchus kisutch. The sequence continues at coordinate 39,172 of NW_022265977.1, read as the reverse complement.
ATGCACCGTATACTTGTGAAAATGCACCACATACTTGTGAAAATGCACCACATACTTGTGAAAATGCACCACATACTTGTGAAAATGCACCACATACTTGTGAAAATGCACCACATACTTGTGAAGATGCACCACATACTTGTGAAAATGCACCACATACTTGTGAAAATGCACCACATACTTGTGAAAATGCACCACATACTTGTGAAAATGCACCACATACTTGTGAAGATGCACCACATACTTGTGAAAATGCACCACATACTTGTGAAAATGCACCACATACTTGTGAAAATGCACCACATACTTGTGAAAATGCACCACATACTTGTGAAAATGCACCACATACTTGTGAAAATGCACCACATACTTGTGAAAATGCACCACATACTTGTGAAAATGCACCAAAGTGAAGAAAATGAAGACTGTAAATTGTCTTTTCGAATGTTTTATGACTTTTAATGGAGGATTTGTTGTCAATACTGAAACAATACAAAATGTTATGCTACATCTCATGTGTTAATAAAGACATGTGAAGCATGTTGTGTTTTTGTGGAACTGCTGTTGGAGAGAAGGGGTATAAGGGAGGGGCACGGTGTATAGTACTATCAGTTCTGTGTTGGAGAGAGGGGGTATAAGGGAGGGGCACGGTGTATAGTACTATCAGTTCTGTGTTGGAGAGAGGGGGTATAAGGGAGGGGCGCGGTGTATAGTACTATCAGTTCTGTGTTGGAGAGAAGGGGTATAAGGGAGGGGCACGGTGTATAGTACTATCAGTTCTGTGCACGTGTGTGTGTGTCTGGTGTGTGTGTGTGTGTGTCTGGTGTGTGTGTGTGTGTCTGGTGTGTGTGTGTGTGTGTGTGTCTGGTGTGTGTGTGTGTGTGTGTGTGTGTCTGGTGTGTGTGTGTGTGTGTGTGTGTGTGTGTGTGTGTGTGTGTGTGTGTGTGTGTGTGTGTGTGTGTGTGTGTGTGTGTGTGTCTGGTGTGTGTGTGTGTGTGTGTGTCTGGTGTGTGTGTGTGTGTGTGTGTGTGTCTGGTGTGTGTGTGTGTGTGTGTGTGTGTGTGTGTGTGTGTGTGTGTGTGTGTGTGTGTGTGTGTGTGTGTGTGTGTGTGTGTCTCTGCTGGGTGTGTATGGAGTGTGTGTCTGGTGTGTGTAGTGGGGCGTGTAGGTTACTAGGTCCTAACCTTTCTTTCTGTTATTTTTATCGGCCCCCACATTCTGCTCTCTCTCGCTCTATCTCTCTGTCTCCACCATTCATTCACTCTCACCACCCTCCATAACCACTAACCCCTCCAACCACTAACTGCAGTACACACACACACACACACACAACAAATGTAAACACATTCAAACCTTTACACACACACGGATGCAAGTCCATATCTGCTTCTTCAGTCAAAAACAAACTTCCAGTCAAATTGGGTTTTGTGGATACGGAGGAAGGAGAGAAGATGACTACGCTCAGAACAACAGTAGTAGTTTTACTGGGTGAGTCCTGCGGTACTTATGGCTTTCAGATGATTCTTTTATAGAACACCAACAGTCTTCTTTTTCTTCTTCTCTGAAGGTTTCTACACCTTCTGCCAGGAGTCAAGTAAGTTTTGTGCCAATTTCATAGTTGTGCGTGTGCGTGTGTGTGTGTATGTTTCTGAGTGTGTCTGACTGTGTTGTGTACCCCCTGTTCCCCCCGTCCCAGGAGCCTCAGTCCAAGGAGCCTCAGTCCCAGGAGCCTCAGTCCCAGGAGCCTCAGTCCTAGGCAGACCGTTGCTGTACGGCCCCTCAACAGCCCTAGAGAAGACTGTAGAAGAATTCCAGTGTGAAGTTCTGCGTTACCCTAAAGAAGAGTCCATCCTCTACCAGCTATTCAGGTGGGTGTTGCTGTATTGTAGGGAATTCAGGGGTAGCCCTGACCGAGACTCAAACAACTGTCAACCCAAAACCTTAGTTGTTACGCCAAAAGATCCTTTTCCGAACCTCTTGACCAGCTTGCTAAGTGTTTGGTTAAGATTGCTACAATATCTACCTCAAGACCCTAAGTACTGTAGATCTGAAAGGAGGTGTTGTCAATATTTATTTATTTATTTATTTTACCTTTATTTAACCAGGTAGGCAAGTTGAGAACAAGTTCTCATTTACAATTGCGACCTGGCATATGAATATGAATGTATCAGTAGGCAAGTAGGCTAATCCAATGCAATCCAATCCAATCCAATGCAGTGCCTAGGGGGTAGGGTTCTAGGGGTCAATTTGAAACTCACATGAGACAAGACCTTAAAGAAGCACAATGCAGAAATCGCTCCGCCATTTCCTGGTTGTTAAAATTCGAATAGTTTGCCTAATTTCAGTTTATGTGGCAAAACCAACATGTATAGTGTAGAGAATCATTGTAGCCTAAACCGCGGTGAAAGATCTTTTCCATAACCAGTATAGTATTTTCAGCTGTTGGAAGTTGGTGTACAAAACTGAAAGTAAAAGATGCATAAACAAAACTTACGAACGGGAAGCATAGAAATAGCACACATAGAACAGATCTACCGCTTCTGAGACAGGCTTTTAATGAGGATTACAGATCTATAACTCACATTTCTATGTGCATTTGGTTGGGTCACGCCTCAAAAAGTTACATATTGCAGCTTTAAGTTTCTACAGAGCCCTGTCAATAGAATGCCATGTAAACAACACAATAAAATATACATTTTACCACTGTTACAGTGCCTTGCGAAAGTATTCGGCCCCCTTGAACTTTGCGACCTTTTGCCACATTTCAGGCTTCAAACATAAAGATATAAAACTGTATTTTTTTGTGAAGAATCAACAACAAGTGGGACACAATCATGAAGTGGAACGACATTTATTGGATATTTCAAACTTTTTTAACAAATCAAAAACGGAAAAATTGGGCGTGCAAATTTTTTTTTTATGTATCCAATCCATTACTTATCTGTCCTCAGGGAAGGTGACCGGTCCAAGGCCTTAGGCTTCTACAGTGCTCTGTCTGGTGAGATGGCCAATTTCCCTCTGTACATCACTGCTTCCTATGAGGGCTACATGGTGTGTGTAGCCAGCGTCCAGAACAACACAGTAATACACCCCACCGTCAGTCCAAGACATCACCTCAGAGTAGTCGGTGAGTCGTAGACCCTGTATTAACACTTCTGTTTTGTCCTGGAAGAATGGCGCCAGAGGGGATGGCCGCCATTTTACGGGCTCCTAACCAGTTGTGTGTTTTTCGCATTGTTTGTAACTTATTTTGTACATAATGTTGATGCTACTGTCTCTTATGACCGAAAATAGCTTCTGGATATAAGAACAGTGATTATAAGAACAGTGACCTCAAACTGGACAAAGATTATTTTCTCTAATGAGTCTGAAGCGAAAGATATAATGTTTCTCCCAGACAAGGCTCAAATCCCCTTCATTCGCAGGAAGAAAATAAGGAAATACAGGGGGCGGAGATCAGGGTCCGATCAGAGAATTTGTCGGTGACCCGCCTCTACCATCTGTTCTATTAGCCAACGTGCAATCACTGGAGTATAAACTGGAAAAGCTCCGTTTGAGACTATCCTTCAAATGAGACATTAAAAACATGTTTCACTAAGAATGACGACACGGATAATATACAGTTGTCTTGGTTTTTCGTGCATCGGCAGGACAGAACAGCTACGTCTGGTAAGACGAGGGGTGGGGGTGTGTGTCTATTTGTCAATAACAGCTGGGGCGCGATGTCTAATATTAAGGTAACCTCACTGTATTGCTGGAGTAGAGTACCTCATGATACACTGTAGACCACACCATCTACCAAGAGAGTTTTCAGCTATATTTTTCGTAGACGTCTATTTACCACCACAAACTGACGCTGGCACTAAGACCGCACTCAGCGAGCTGTATAAGTCCACTCAGCGAGCTGTATAAGGCCACTCAGCGAGCTGTATAAGGCCACTCAGCGAGCTGTATAAGGCCACTAAACGAGCTGTATAAGTCCACTCAGCGAGCTGTATAAGGCCACTCAGTGAGCTGTATAAGTCCACTCAGCGAGCTGTATAAGGCCACTCAACGAGCTGTATAAGGCCACTCAGAGAGCTGTATAAGGCCATTCAACGAGCTGTATAAGGCCACTCAGCGAGCTGTATAAGGCCACTCAGCGAGCTGTATAAGGCCACTCAGCGAGCTGTGAAGTGGCGCTCCTAGCGGCCGGGGATTTTAACAGACAATTAAATCTCTTTTACATCATTTCTGCCAGCATGTCACATGTGCAACCAGAGGGAAAAAACTCTAGACCACAGACTGTCCTTAATAGGCTGAGAGAGGCTGGACTGAGGGCTTGTAGGCCTGTTGTAAGGCAGGTCCTCACCAGACATCACCGGCAACAACATCGCCTATGGGCACAAACCCACCGTCGCTGGACCAGACAGGACTGGCAAAAAGTGCTCTTCACTGACGAGACGCGGTTTTGTTTATTGTCGAAGGAATGAGAGTTACACCGAGGCCTGTACTCTGGAGTGGGATCGATTTGGAGGTGGAGGGTCCGTCATGGTCTGGGGCGGTGTGTCACAGCATCATCGAACTGAGCTTGTTGTCATTGCAGGCAATCTCAAAGCTGTGCGTTACAGGGAAGACATCCTCCTCCCTCATGTGGTACCCTTCCTGCAGGCTCATCCTGACATGACCCCCTCAGCATGACAATGCCACCAGCCATACTGCTCGTTCTGTGCATGATTTCCTGCAAGACAGGAATGTCAGTGTTCTGCCATGGCCAGCGAAGAGCCCAGATCGCCATCCCATTGAGCACGTCTGGGACCTGTTGGATCGGAGGGTGAGGGCTAGGGCCATTCCCCCCAGAAATATCCGGGAACTTGCAGGTGCCTTGGTGGAAGAGTGGGGTAACATCTCACAGTAAGACCTAGCAAATCTGGTGCAGTCCATGAGGAGGAGATGCACTGCAGTATTTAATGCAGCTGGTGGCCACACCAGATACTGACTGTTACTTTTGATTTTGACCCCCTCTTTGTTCAGGGACACATTATTCCATTTCTGTTAGTCACATGTCTGTGGAACTTGTTCAGTTTATGTCTCAGTTGTTGAACCTTATGTTCATACAAATATTTACACGTTTAGTTTGCTGAAAATAAACGCAGTTGACAGAGAGGACGTTTCTTTCTTTGCTGCATTTACAATGTCTTCATAGAACTACAATTTCCTCATAGAACTAGAATGTACTCATAGAACTAGAATGTACTCATAGAACTAGAATGTACTCATAGAACTAGAATGTACTCATAGAACTAGAATGTACTCATAGAACTAGAATGTACTCATAGAACTAGAATGTACTCATAGAACTAGAATGTCCTCAGATAAATTAAAATGTACTCATAGAACTAGAATGTACTCATAGAATTTGAATGTCTTTATACAATTACAATGTCTTAATAGAACTAAAATGTTTTCACAGATCTAAAATGCCCTCCTAGAATTAGAACACAACATTATCAGTTTCTATGGTGCTGAGAATGGTTCTACTGCATGGTTGTATTGTGTTCTCCCACAGACCCAGTCAACGGTGCAGAGGTTGTAGTCCAATCAGGGTCTGTGGAGTTCTACGAAGGGAAGCCACTGTCCCTACGTTGTAACATCGCCAAAGGGAACCACGTCTCCTACCAGTGGCTGGTGGATGGGAAGCCCCTCCCCCTGTCTCCTTTACACAATCAGACACAGGAACAACTCTTCATCTACAGGTACTGTATTGTGGATGGTCCGTTATTACTGGTCTGTGTGGTCTGTCTGTCTTGTGTTTGTCTTTCAGAGGTTCATTTTTGCCCACTTGAAGATGCATCTTAGATCAGGGGTGCATTGGATATGCAAACAACTGAAGAGAACTGATATATTTATTGACAAATACACCATTCCAGTCACATAGATCTTCGTCAATTTTTTATTATTTAACTTCTTATATGTGAAAACTCACTGGAAATATTGTTGCCGATATCTGTATTTGTATGCACTACTACAGGATGGTGCCCCAGGACAGCGGGGAGTACACCTGTGTTGCTACCAACCAACTCAACATCACCAAGGTCTACTCCTCCAGGAGCACTGCCAAGGTCATCAAGGTCAAAGGTCAGAGGTCAGGGGTCATTTGTATCATATAATTATGGAGTAGGGTGAAGTTGCCCCTAGATGCTGATCTTGAGTCAGTTTTGCATTTTCCACATTAATGCTTAAGGCTTGGGGGAGGGGAAGCTGATCCTAAATCTATACCTAGGGTGTACTCATAGAGATAGATAGAGGGCACTAGTGCCACAAAAAAAAACGTTTTAACACGGGTAGCAACATAGAGGGATTTCACCATTTTGAATTAGTCAACTGGGTGGGACTTCCTATGGGTTAAGGAAGGATCACATAATTCCATCCTGGTCATCAGGAGGGAACAGCCAATGAATTATGCTTGTGAACAAACATTCCATAACTGCAGGTGACAGTAAATCACCAACCTTGGCTTTATATCTGTTCAAACAACACACTCTAGGTGGCGGTATGCACCATTTCAGTTTGTTTACCAACTCGTAGAATTAGTAGAGGAAGAAAATGGACTACTTCAAAATGGAGATGCTCTCAATGGTGCTGCCCATGCTCTCACAGATGTCATAATGGGACAGATACAAAGAAGAGTCCTCTATAATTTTTTATGGCAGTGGTTCTCAACCTTCTTGGTTACTTTACCACTAACTGAATTTAGCTCTGCCCGTAGTACCCCTCATGTGCATTTTACCAGCAGGCCTGCGGTCTCATCAGACTTCTCAAGTACCCCCTGTGGGTAGGCCAAGTACCCCCAGCGGTCCTAGTACCCCTGGTTGGGAACCACTGTTCTATGGGGAAACTTCACCCTGGATCTAGAATAAGGGTGGCATGAGCAGACCAACTGGCACGTGTCCTCACTGACATTTTCAACCTCTCCCTGACCTAGTCTGTAATACCTACATGTTTCCAGTACAAAAAAGTAAGCACTCAGTATGGTAAGTTGCTCTGGATAAGAACCTCTGCTAAATGACAAAAAATGTAAACATAGACTGACCAGGTGAATCCAGGTGAAAGCTATGATCCCTTATTGATGTCACCTGTTAAATCCACTTCAATCAGTGTAGATGAAGGGGAGGAGACAGGTTAAAAATTAAGGGGAGGAGTCAGGTTAAAGATGAAGGGAAGGAGACAGGTTAAAGATGAAGGGGAGGAGACAGGTTAAAGATGAAGGGAAGGAGACAGGTTAAAGATGAAGGGGAGGAGACAGGTTAAAGATGAAGGGGAGGAGACAGGTTAAAGATGAAGGGGAGGAGACAGGTTAAAGATGAAGGGGAGGAGACGGGTTAAAGACCCCCTTTCTGAAGTTGATGTTTTTATTGAAGAACACAGACGCAAAACATTCTACCCTGTTATTTCCCTTCAGAATGTGTTTACCTAAGTATAGAGGCAGGTAGCCTAGTGGTTAGAGTGTAGAGGAGGCAGGTAGCCTAGTGGTTAGAGTGTAGAGGAGGCAGGTAGCCTAGTGGTTAGAGTGTAGAGGAGGCAGGTAGCCTAGTGGTTAGAGTGTAGAGGAGGCAGGTAGCCTAGTGGTTAGAGTGTAGAGGAGGCAGGTAGCCTAGTTGTTAGAGTGTTGGGCCAGTAACAGAAAGGTCACTGGTTTGAATCTCTGAGCCGACTGGGTCAAAAATCTGTCTGTGCCCTTGAGCAAGGCACTTAACCCTAAATGCTCCTGTTAGTTGCTCTGGATAAGAGTGTCTGCTGAAATGTAAAATGATAGCCAGTATGCACATATCTAAGTCTTACCAAACTGTATTTTTCTCTGTTAGAAAAGAGGTGTTTCCCTGAAGGGGGTTGTTTTCCTCCAAGTTGCCCTATCTCTCTTGTCTAGGGCAGGAGTTTTCCCTGGTCAGGTCCAGCGGTCAGGAAAACTCCACACTGCGTATTTCTCAAAGCTCCTGACAGCTGAAGTGGATTCTGTCATAAGTCTGTCACATGTTCATAGTGAAGTGAAGTCAGTGGGTTGTATTCAATCAAACCCTGTATTCAGATGATATCTTGTTCAAAACTCTCTCTCTCCATCCATCCTCTCCTCTCTTTCAGAGCTCGTGTCTGAACCAGACCTCCTCTTCCTGGTACTGAAGGAAAGAGACGGGACCTACTTTGCCCTCGTCACGTGTCAATCACTCACGGGGTCTCCGCCCATCACCTTCTCCCTCTACAGCAGGTCAGAGTTCATTAGCACAGAGACGGTTGACGAGCGATCCGCCACGTTCTCTATTCCAGTGGTTCTAGATCTCCACATGGGCTTTCTACAGTGTCAGGCGCAGAACGGAGACAGGGTGGTGTACGGTCAGTGGACGGCCATGCACGTTGGTAAGTCTGTCTGTCTCGCTGTCTGTCTGTCTCTTTGTCCGACAGTCTGTTTCAAGCAAATTATTTTACCTATAGTTCTGTTCTCAGCACTCAAGACCCACTGGACTTATCACCCACTGGACTTATCACCCACTGGACGTATCACCCACTGGACTTATCACCCCTGGACTTATCACCCCTGGACTTATCACCACTAGACTTATCACCACTAGACTTATCGCCCACTGGACTTATCGCCACTAGACTTATCACCACTGGACTTATCACCACTTGACCTATCACCCACTGGACTTATCACCCACTGGACTTTTCACCCCTGGACTTATCACCACTTGACTTATCACCACTAGACGTATCACCCACTGGACTTATCACCCACCAGACTTATCACCCACTGGACTTATTCCCCACTGGACTTATCACCCACTGGACTTATCACACACTAGACTTATCACCCACTGGACTTATCACCCACTGGACTTATCACCCACTAGACTTATCACCCACTGGACTTATCACCCGCTGGACTTATCACCCACTAGACTTATCACCCACTGTACCTATCACCCGCTGGACTTATCACCCACTAGACTTATCACCCACTGGACTTATCACCCACTGGACTTATCACCCACTAGACTTATCACCCACTGGACTTATCACCCGCTGGACTTATCACCCACTAGACTTATCACCCACTGTACTTATCACCCGCTGGACTTATCACCCACTAGACTTATCACCCACTAGACTTATCACCCACTGTACTTATCACCCACTAGACCTATCACCCACTGCACTTATCACCCACTGGACTTATCACCACTAGACTTATCACCACTAGATGTATCACCCACTGGACTTATCACCCACCAGACTTATCACCCACTGGACTTATTCCCCACTGGACTTATCACCCACTGGACTTATCACACACTAGACTTATCACCCACTGGACTTATCACCCACTGGACTTATCACCCACTAGACTTATCACCCACTGGACTTATCACCCGCTGGACTTATCGCCCACTAGACTTATCACCCACTGTACTTATCACCCACTAGACCTATCACCCACTGCACTTATCACCCACTGGACTTATCACCCCTGGACTTATCACCACTAGACTTATCACCACTAGACGTATCACCCACTGGACTTATCACCCACCAGACGTATCACCCACTGGACTTATTCCCCACTGGACTTATCACCCACTGGACTTATCACACACTAGACTTATCACCCACTGGACTTATCACCCACTGGACTTATCACCCACTGGACTTATCACCCACTAGACTTATTACCCACTGTACTTATCACCCACTAGACTTATCACCCACTAGACTTATCACCCACTGTACTTATACATTCTCATACATTGAAACTCATCATTTCATGTTTGGATCCCAAATGGCATCCTTTTCCCCTACAGAGTGAAAATGTTTTCGCTCTGGTCAAAAGTAGTGCACAAAAGTAGTGCACTATGTGGGGAATAGGGTGCCATTTGTGTCGCTGAGTATATCCCCCCCCCCCCCCCAGTTCCAGTAGGTGGAGCTGTGACGATGCACTACGACAACGACGTGGGAGAAAAGTTCTCCATTGTGGGCCTGAGGTTCTACTGTTCCGTGGAGAGGGGAACCTTTCCCCAGTACCGCTGGTTCCTCAACGGAACTGTTCTAGAAGGCCGTGGAGAGTTCTACTGGGTGGAGCAATCCATTTTGTTGTTATCTGTGGGGAGGAGCAGTGCCGGAACGTACCATTGTGAGGTGTCTGACAGCTTTGATGGCACTACGGTGATCAGCAGTGAGGCGAGGTACATCGATAAAGAAGGTTTGGTCTGAGATTAGTCTTTGCTTTTTCTTAAATATATTTTGATTGGATAGAGAGAGATAGCTGACAGAGCAGTGGGCCAGATTCAAACCCATGCTGGCAGCGGTACATAGAGGCCAGATTCAAACCCATGCTGGCAGCGGTACATTGTACAAATGCTCCAGACACAGAGGCTTAGACCACTGGACCATCCCAGGCATGACAGTCCTTGTGTGGGTAGAATGTGTCATGTTAACCTCACTCCTCTCTCCTCTCCATCCCAGGCATGACAGTCCTTGTGTGGGTAGAATGTGTCATGTTAACCTCACTCATCTCTCCTCTCCATCCCAGGCATGACAGTCCTTGTGTAGGCAGAATGTGTAATGTTAACCTCACTCCTCTCTCCTCTCCATCCCAGGCATGACAGTCCTTGTGTAGGCAGAATGTGTCATGTTAACCTCACTCCTCTCTCCTCTCCATCCCAGGCATGACAGTCCTTGTGTAGGCAGAATGTGTAATGTTAACCTCACTCCTCTCTCCTCTCCATCCCAGGCATGACAGTCCTTGTTTGACTGAGTGTGTGTGAATCTTACAGACACATGGCTCTACATAAGGTCAATGGGTTGTATGTAGTTCAATCAAAGCCTGTATTTAGATGTTTGAAGTTGTTTTTGTTTGTTTACCTCTTCTTCTTCCTCTGCCAGTGTTGAACCACCTCCCTACCACGGTGGTGGCTGTTGTGTTCGGCTGTTTCCTCTTCCTAGTTACCTTGGTGACCACCTGTTGTTTCATTGGTCTGCTGTACCGTGAGTGTACACTACTTATTCTCCACTCTCTCGCTCCTCTCTCTCTTTTCAGTTTGTCTCTCACACTCCTCTCTCTCTTTCAGTTTGTCTCTCTGTCTCTCTCTCTTCAGTTTGTCTCTCACACTCCTCTCTCTTTTCAGTTTGTCTCTCTGTCTCTCTCTCTTTTCAGTTTGTCTCTCTGTCTCTCTCTCTCCTCTCTCTTTTCAGTTTGTCTCTCTGTCTCTCTCTCTTTTCAGTTTGTCTCTCTGTCTCTCTCTCTTTTCAGTTTGTCTCTCTCTCTCTTTTCAGTTTCTCGCTGTCTCTCTCTCTCTTCAGTTTGTCTCGCTGTCTCTCTCTCTTTCAGTTTGTCTCTCTGTCTCTCTCTCTTTTCAGTTTGTCTCTCTGTCTCTCTCTCTCCTCTCTCTTTTCAGTTTGTCTCTCTGTCTCTCTCTCTTTTCAGTTTGTCTCTCTGTCTCTCTCTCTTTTCAGTTTGTCTCTCTGTCTCTCTCTCTTTTCAGTTTGTCTCGCTGTCTCTCTCTCTTTTCAGTTTGTCTCGCTGTCTCTCTCTCTTTTCAGTTTGTCTCGCTGTCTCTCTCTCCTCACTCTTTTCAGTTTGTCTCTGTCTCTCTCTCCTCTCTCTCTTTCAGTTTGTCTCTCACTCCTCTCTCTCTCTTTTCAGTTTGTCTCTGTCTCTCTCTCTTTTCAGTTTGTCTCTCTAACCCTGTTGCCTGTTTTCCCCACAGAGAAAAGACAGTGTCTTGTTGAAAAGTCTATGTAAGTGAATTTACTTCCCATAACAACCTCAGCCCTGAGATCTCACCTGTTTCCCAGTGGCCAGATATTCATCCCCGTATTCCTCCATCTCCTACAGGCTGGATCTCAAGTTGGGTCTGGAGATGCACAACATAATGGTGACTGATGATGATGATGAAGAGTTCCTTGCATTATGGTGGCCGAGAATGATAAAAAAGTTATTGTGTGTGTGTGTGTGTGTGTGTGTGTGTGTGTGTGTGTGTGTGTGTGTGTGTGTGTGTGTGTGTGTGTGTGTGTGTGTGTGTGTGTGTGTGTGGAAAGATAATAAGTACATACTTCACATTCAAGTTCATTTCGAACTTCCCCACAGAGTGTAACATATTCCCCTTTTCTCCCGACGAAGGATGAAGAGGAATACATGGAGGATGACGGAGTGGTGAGAGCAGCCAGGATCGTTGACTCAGATCAGGTAATGTAGCCTCAATCAATCAATGAATCAACTAACTGATCATTCAATCAATCAATCAACTAACCCATCAATCAATCAACCAATCAATCAACTAACTGGTCAATCAATCAATTAATCACCTAACTGATCAATCAATCAATTAATCAACTAACTGATCAATCAATCAACTAACCCATCAATCAATCAACCAATCAATCAACTAACTGATCAATCAATCAATTAATCAACTAACTGATCAATCAATCAATTAATCAACTAACTGATCAATCAATTAATCAACTAACTGATCAATCAATCAATCAATTAATCAACTAACTGATCAATCAATCAATCAATTAATCAACTAACTGATCAATCAATCAATTAATCAGCTAACCCATCAATCAATCAACCAATCAATCTATTAATCCATCCATCCACCATGAATCAGTTAACCAATTAATCAATCAATAAATGAACCAATCAATCAGACTGACGTCACTGATCCACAGGAGGAAGTAGAATCGACAGACGAGTGGCTGCAGCTACTCCAGGAACTGAAGAACACCTTGGAGGATGAAATTCCACAAAATAACTTTTGAATTCTACAACCATCTAAAAAGAAGCGATTCCTACACATTCCATCACAAAGCCCTCCCCTACAGAGAGATGAACCCAGAGCAGAGGTACCTCAGCCAGCTGGTTCTGGGGCTCTGTTCACAAACACAAACAGACTCCACAGAGTCCCAGAACAGCAACACAATTAGACCCAACCAAGTTATGAGGAAGCAAAAAGATAACTATGTGACATACTGGAAATAATCACCCCAAAAAACTGAGCAAACTAGAATGCTATTTGGCCCTAAACAGAGAGTACACAGTGGCAGATTACCTGACCACTGTGACTGACCCAAAATGATGTACAGACTCAGTGAGCATAGCCTTGCTATTGAGAAAGGTAGGCAGGCAGACCTGGCTCTCGAGAGAAGACAGGCTATGTGCACACTGCCCACAAAATGAGGTGGAAACTGAGCTGCACTTCCTAACCTCCTGCCAAATGTATGACCATATTAGAGACACGTATTTCCCTCAGATTACACAGATCCACAAAGAATTTGAAAACAAAAAAAACCCATTGATAAACTCCCATATCTTCTAGGTGAAATACCAGTGTGTGATCACAGCAGCAAGATGTGTGGCCCGTTGCCATGAGAAAAGGGCAGCCAGTGGAGCACAAACAACATTGTAAATACAACCTGTACTTGTGTTCATTTATCTTCCCCTACTATTCGTACTACAACTATTTGCACGTTGCTAAAACATTGTACATAGCTGATAATATAACACTTGAAATGTATTTTTCAAACCTTTGTGACTGCAATGTTTACTGTTCATTTCTAATAGTTTTTTATTCATATTGTTTTGTCTTCTCGCTTTTGTTTGTTGTTTATATCACTTGCTTTGGCAATGTAAACACATGTATTCCATGCAAATAAAATTGAAACGGAATTAATGAGAGAGAGAGAGAGACAACTGAATACAATGAACAATTAGGGAGATGTACATTGCTACAAGACAGACAAATGAAATATATTTTTGTTGAATAAAAGTGGATAGATAATTATGACTTCTTCTGTCTGCTACGTCACAAAGAGAACCATATGACCATGTTTATGACCAAGTGAGTCGCATCGTATCAATATTGTTCACTTTTGTGGGAAATGACATTTTCACGACGGTCCCTTGGGAGATAGCACGCCACGTACGTCGTTGTAGGCGTCCTTTTACTTTCAGGAAAGTCGTTGGCGAGAAAACAAGAAGGCGGTTGGTAGTCTAGCTATCTGTGTGTTACAAGGAAGATCCGTGGCTAAATCAACGGCTGCTTGTCTTGTGACCTGTGCTGAAGTTGAGCGACAGAGATGGAGGAGACCGGGGGAGTTGGTGGCGCTAGTGCGTACGGAGCTTCGCTCGCAGGCGGTGGCTTCGACTTTCACAAGTTTGCTAAACAACCGCACACTATCGTGCGCTTCTTGAGTTGGGTGAGTTTGACAAGACAAGGAACACAGAGAGTAATAACGGGAGTTACTTATTGACTAAAATGTTCCAAGGAAGTTGAGCACAGAGGCTTAACGTTAATACATTGTCTAACGTCACCTGTCACTTTGTCTTTGGATAATATCTAACGCAACTGAGCGAACTATGCCGTTTGTGTTAAATGTTGATCTGATCATCCCGAATATATATTTTTACCACAGATGGCCCTCTAATTGCATATTAGCCAATGTGTTATTGTCGACTCGTATTCCTCTTGATAGATGTATAATGTTACAGTTGATGTCACGACACTGCAAAGTACAGCTGCTCACGCGGACGTGCGACTGTTGACAACAACAATCAGGATACTATTGAAGCGATGATGGGCGGGGGGTTGGTTATTTGATTAATCGATTAGGCCTAGCTATGTGCCCAGGCTACACTTCCAACCAGGCTTACATGGAGCTTCATGGTCAGTCCATATGCATGACATGACACAATGTGTTGAAGATGTTACCCCCCCACACACACACTGAGGGGAACTAGCCCCCATGTGATGCCTGCTGCTGTTATTGTTTAGAAACACAACGCAGAAGTATATATCAGACTTAAATGATTCACACAGCTTGAACTAGGCTGAAGTGAAACTTCGTGAACACGGTGTGTTTCCATTGTCTGATACAGGTGAGGTAATAGAACAATGGACTTTCTATGGAGTTTTTCCTAGCCACCGTGCTTCTACACCTGCATTGCTTGCTGTTTGGGGTTTTAGGCTGGGTTTCTGTACAGCACTTTGAGATATCAGCTGATGTACGAAGGGCTATATAAATACATTTGATTTGATTTGATGGGACAACAGTCTAAAATAGCCTAAACACATGGACACTTCTGCCTTCTGAGATACCAGGGCCTGTTTGTCCAATAATGACAATCACACACAAATTCAACTCTGAGAAAAATCGTTTTCCCCTCAACATTAGGCCTATTCTTTGACATAGGAAAAGACGTGTCATATAGAAGTGAGTGGTAGCAGCACACACTGCCTGACCATTTTAGTTGGTCATCAACAGCCATGTTGTAATGTCATGTTGATCCACCAGAAGGCAGTGAGAGGGACTTTCCAAAGAGGAAGAGAGAAAGGCCCAGTTAGTCAGTTTGTGGTCTGATATGTCTAATGGTAGAGATTGTAATTTTAGGGATCTTCCTGGTTTGATTGGTCCATTAGGTTTGAGGAAGTCCAAAAGATGTCGCACCCACACAACATTTATCTACTTTTCAGATGCCCCTAGGCCCTGTTCAATAATATCTAACAAGGACCAGATGCCCCTAGGCCCTGTTCAATAATATCTAACAAGGACCAGATGCCCCTAGGCCCTGTTCAATAATATCTAACCAAGACCAGATGCCCCTAGGCCCTGTTCAATAATATCTAACCAGGACCAGATGCCCCTAGGCCCTGTTCAATAATATCTAACCAGGACCAGATGCCCCTAGGCCCTGTTCAATAATATCTAACCAGGACCAGATGCCCCTAGGCCCTGTTCAATAATATCTAACCAGGACCAGATGCCCCTAGGCCCTGTTCAATAATATCTAACCAGGACCAGATGCCCCTAGGCCCTGTTCAATAATATCTAACCAGGACCAGATGCCCCTAGACCCTGTTCAATAATATCTAACCAGGACCAGATGCCCCTAGGCCCTGTTCAATAATATCTAACCTCAGGTCTTGTAGCTACATACCACCAAGATGTCTGTTGCTCAAACAGTCTCCTCCATACAGAGACATACACTTAACACTAGAGCCACACGGTGTAAATTGTCAGTGTAGTTGGCCTATAAGCCTGTAAGCCTGAGCAGTGTAGCGTACCAACATGTAAACAGTGTAACACAGTAGGGTCTGTGACTCATGGCATCCTATTGCCTATATAGTGCACTACTTTTGATCAGGGCCCATGGAGCTCTGGTCAAAATAAGTGCCCTATGTAGTGAATAGGTAGCCATTTGGGACACTACCTAGGTCTGGACAGAATGTGCTGTCTGTCGACACAACCACTTCTGCTCCCTGCTCCCTAGTGGTGGGGGCAGATGGGAGGTAAGGTGATACCCCTAGCCCCCCTCCCTCCAGTGCTCTCTCTGGCAGTGTCTTCCAATGACCCTCTCATATCCAGTGGAACACACACTCGTCATCGCATACACACTTGCTCGCACGCGCGCTCACTCACACACACACACCATTGTTGTATGACATGGCGTGAGGAAATAACATGGGTTATCATCTGTTGGTGCTCTCACACTGTTTCCTTTGTTTCTGTCTCTTCCATCACTCTTCCTTTCCTCAGTCAGCATTCTCTCTCTCTCTCTCTCTCTCTCTCTCTCTCTCTCTTCCCCAGTCATCTCTCTCTCTCTCTCGTTGTTGAATTCTCTCTCTTCCTCAGTCAGCATTCTCTCTCTCTGTTGTTGAATTCTCTCTCTTCCCCAGTCAGCATTCTCTCTCTCTCTCTCTCTCTCTCTCTTCCCCAGTCATCTCTCTCTCTCTCTCTGTTGTTGAATTCTCTCTCTTCCCCAGTCAGCATTCTCTCTCTCTCTCTCTCTTCCCCAGTCATCTCTCTCTCTCTCTCGTTGTTGAATTCTCTCTCTTCCTCAGTCAGCATTCTCTCTCTCTCTCTCTCTCTCTCGTTGTTGAATTCTCTCTCTCTCTCTCTCTTGTTGTTGAATTCTCTCTCTTCCCCAGTCAGCATTCTCTCTCTCTCTGCTGTTGATGAATTCAATTTGAATCCAAAGGGGTTTTATTGGCATGGGAAACTTATATTTACATGGCCAAAGCAAGTGAAATAAACCTCTCTCCATCACTTCCCCAGTCAGCAGACTCTCTCTCTCTCTCTGTTGTTGAATTATCTCTGTCTCTCTGGCTTTGATCTCTGTTACTCTCACTTTTCAGTTCTCTCTTTTTGGAACTCCCCAGTAACGATCTGTACCATTCTCTCCTGTTGTCTTTCTTTCACTGGACAGAGACACTATTTTCTCCTTTCTCTCTCGCTCTCTTTTCCATCCCATTCTCAAAGGAAACACACATTTCTCTCTCTCTGTCTGTCTGTCTGTCTGTCTGTCTGTCTGTCTGTCTGTCTGTCTGTCTGTCTGTCCTCTGTCTCTGTCTCTGTCTCTGTCTCTGTCTCTCACTAATATTTGAAGAGGAAATTGGTGGCATCTCTGGTCACAAGTATGTCAGTGCTGCTGGGTCACATGACGGTGGTGGACCAGTAACGAGACAGACAGGAACTGAACTGACAACAGAGGCCTGGGTCCGGTTCATTAGGCACCAAATGGAGAGAGAAAAAACTAGACTAAAACAGGGAGGGACTTCCTGGACTCGTCCAATAAGAAGTGTTAATTTTTGTTTTCAGTTGTAAAAGGTTTTCTGTTGTCCTAACAAACACGACCCTGGTGTTGGCATCAGGCCCTAGTTTTTCTGTTGTCCTAACGAACACGACCCTGGTGTTGGCATCAGGCCCTAGTTTTTCTGTTGTCCTAACGAACACGACCCTGGTGTTGGCATCAGGCCCTAGGTTTTCTGTTCTCACAGTCATTGGAATGGAAAAAGAGAGAGCCCAAGTGGATGATGTCGCCTGTTAGAATATCTTTCAGAAGACCTCTCATCTCCTCTCATTGTATGTTTCTACTGGCCCCATCGGTGATAGATGACTGGAGGGAGAAACGAGGCCCCGTCGTTGAGGGAGGGAGAAACGAGGCCCCGTCGTTGAGGGAGGGAGAAACGAGGCCCCGTCGTTGAGGGAGGGAGAAACGAGGCCCCGTCGCTGAGGGAGGGGGAAACGAGGCCCCGTCGGCGAGGGGGAAACGAGGCCCCGTCGGCGAGGGAGGGAGGGGGAAACGAGGCCCCGTCGGCGAGGGAGGGAGGGGGAAACGAGGCCCCGTCGGCGAGGGAGGGAGGGAGGGGGAAACGAGGCCCCGTCGGCGAGGGAGGGAGGGAGGGGGAAACGAGGCCCCGTCGGCGAGGGAGGGAGGGAGGGAGGGAGGGGGAAACGAGGCCCCGTCGGCGAGGGAGGGAGGGGGAAACGAGGCCCCGTCGGTGATAGATGACGGGAGGGAGAAACGAGGCCCTGTCGTTGATAGATGACTGGAGGGAGAAACGAGGCCCCGTCGTTGAGGGAGGGAGTAACGAGGCCCCGTCGCTGAAGGAGGGAGAAACGAGGCCCCGTCGCTGAGGGAGGGAGAAACGAGGCCCCGTCGTTGAGGGAGGGGGAGGGAAACGAGGCCCCGTCGTTGAGGGAGGGGGAGGGAACGAGGCCCGTCGTTGAGCGAGGGGGAGGGAAACGAGGCCCCGTCGTTGAGGAGGGGGAGGGAAACGAGGCCCGTCGTTGAGGGAGGGAAACGAGGCCCCGTCGTTGAGGGAGCGAGAAACGAGGCCCCGTCGCTGAGGGAGGGAGAAACGAGGCCCCGTCGCTGAGGGAGGGAGAAACGAGGCCCCGTCGCTGAGGGAGGGAGAAACGAGGCCCCGTCGCTGAGGGAGGGAGAAACGAGGCCCCGTCGCTGAGGGAGGGAGAAACGAGGCCCCGTCGCTGAGGGAGGGAGAAACGAGGCCCCGTCGCTGAGGGAGGGAGAAACGAGGCCCCGTCGCTGAGGGAGGGAGAAACGAGGCCCCGACATTGAGGGAGGGGGAGGGAAACGAGGCCCCGACGTTGAGGGAGGGAGGGGGTACGAGGCTCCGTCGGCGAGGGAGGGAGGGGGAAACGAGGCCCCGTCGGTGATAGATGACGGGAGGGAGAAACGAGGCCCCGTCGCTGAGGGAGGGAAAAACGAGGCCCCGTCGTTGAGGGAGGGGGAGGGAAACGAGGCCCCGACGTTGAGGGAGGGAGGGGGAAACGAGGCCCCGTCGGCGAGGGAGGGAGGGGGAAACGAGGCCCCGTCGGCGAGGGAGGGAGGGGGAAACGAGGCCCCGTCGCTGAAGGAGGGAGAAACGAGGCCCCGTCGCTGAGGGAGGGAGAAACGAGGCCCCGTCGTTGAGGGAGGGGGAGGGAAACGAGGACCCCGTCGTTGAGGGAGGGGGAGGGAAACGAGGCCCCGTCGTTGAGGGAGGGGGAGGGAAACGAGGCCCCGTCGTTGAGGGAGGGAGAAACGAGGCCCCGTCGTTGGGGGAGGGAAACGAGGCCCCGTCGTTGAGGGAGGGGGAGGGAAACGAGGCCCCGTCGTTGAGGGATGGAGAGGGAAACGAGGCCCCGTCGTTGAGGGAGGGAGAAACGAGGCCCCGTCGTTGATAGATGACTGGAGGGAGAAACGAGGCCCCGTTGCTGAAGGAGGGAGAAACGAGGCCCCGTCGCTGAGGGAGTGGGAAACGAGGCCCCGTCGCTGAGGGAGGGGGAAACGAGGCCCCGTCGCTGAGGGAGGGGGAAACGAGGCCCCGTCGCTGAGGGAGGGGGAGGGAAACGAGGCCCCGTCGTTGAGGGAGGGGGAGGGAAACGAGGCCCCGTCGTTGAGGGAGGGAAACGAGGCCCCGTCGTTGAGGGAGGGAAACGAGGCCCCGTCGTTGAGGGAGGGAGAAACGAGGCCCCGTCGTTGAGGGAGGGAGAAACGAGGCCCCGTCGTTGAGGGAGGGAGAAACGAGGCCCCGACGTTGAGGGAGGGGGAGGGAAATGAGGCCCCGACGTTGAGGGAGGGGGAAACGAGGCCCCGTCGCTGAGGGAGGGGGAAACGAGGCCCCGTCGCTGAGGGAGGGGGAAACGAGGCCCCGTCGCTGAGGGAGGGAGAAACGAGGCCCCGTCGCTGAGGGAGGGAGAAACGAGGCCCCGACATTGAGGGAGGGGGAGGGAAACGAGGCCCCGACGTTGAGGGAGGGAGGGGGTACGAGGCTCCGTCGGCGAGGGAGGGAGGGGGAAACGAGGCCCCGTCGGTGATAGATGACGGGAGGGAGAAACGAGGCCCCGTCGCTGAGGGAGGGAAAAACGAGGCCCCGTCGTTGAGGGAGGGGGAGGGAAACGAGGCCCCGACGTTGAGGGAGGGAGGGGGAAACGAGGCCCCGTCGGCGAGGGAGGGAGGGGGAAACGAGGCCCCGTCGGCGAGGGAGGGAGGGGGAAACGAGGCCCCGTTGGCGAGGGAGGGTGGGGGAAACGAGGCCCCGTTGGCGAGGGAGGGAGGGGGAAACGAGGCCCCGTCGGCGAGGGAGGGAGGGGGAAACGAGGCCCCGTCGCTGAAGGAGGGAGAAACGAGGCCCCGTCGCTGAGGGAGGGAGAAACGAGGCCCCGTCGTTGAGGGAGGGGGAGGGAAACGAGGACCCCGTCGTTGAGGGAGGGGGAGGGAAACGAGGCCCCGTCGTTGAGGGAGGGGGAGGGAAACGAGGCCCCGTCGTTGAGGGAGGGAGAAACGAGGCCCCGTCGTTGGGGGAGGGGGAGGGAAACGAGGCCCCGTCGTTGAGGGATGGAGAGGGAAACGAGGCCCCGTCGTTGAGGGAGGGAGAAACGAGGCCCCGTCGTTGATAGATGACTGGAGGGAGAAACGAGGCCCCGTTGCTGAAGGAGGGAGAAACGAGGCCCCGTCGCTGAGGGAGGGGGAAACGAGGCCCCGTCGCTGAGGGAGGGGGAAACGAGGCCCCGTCGCTGAGGGAGGGAGAAACGAGGCCCCGTCGCTGAGGGAGGGAGAAACGAGGCCCCGTCGTTGGGGGAGGGAAACGAGGCCCCGTCGTTGAGGGAGGGGGAGGGAGGGAAACGAGGCCCCGTCGTTGAGGGAGGGGGAGGGAGGGAAACGAGGCCCCGTCGTTGAGGGAGGGAGAGGGAAACGAGGCCCCGTCGTTGAGGGAGGGAGAGGGAAACGAGGCCCCGTCGTTGAGGGAGGGAGAGGGAAACGAGGCCCCGTCGTTGAGGGAGGGAGAGGGAAACGAGGCCCCGTCGTTGAGGGAGGGAGAGGGAAACGAGGCCCCGTCGTTGAGGGAGGGAGAGGGAAACGAGGCCCCGTCGGCGAGGGAGGGAGGGGGAAACGAGGCCCCGTCGGTGATAGATGACGGGAGGGAGAAACGAGGCCCTGTCGCTGAGGGAGGGAGAAACGAGGCCCCGTCGTTGAGGGAGGGGGAGGGAAACGAGGCCCCGTCGTTGAGGGAGGGGGAGGGAAACGAGGCCCCGTCGTTGAGGGAGGGGGAGGGAAACGAGGCCCCGTCGTTGAGGGAGGGAGAAACGAGGCCCCGTCGTTGATAGATGACTGGAGGGAGAAACGAGGCCCCGTCGCTGAAGGAGGGAGAAACGAGGCCCCGTCGCTGAGGGAGGGGGAAACGAGGCCCCGTCGCTGAGGGAGGGGGAAACGAGGCCCCGTCGCTGATGGAGGGAGAAACGAGGCCCCGTCGTTGAGGGAGGGAGGGGGAAACGAGGCCCCGTCGGCGAGGGAGAGAGAGGGAAACGAGGCCCCGTCGGCGAGGGAGAGAGAGGGAAACGAGGCCCCGTCGTTGAGGGAGGGAGAGGGAAACGAGGCCCCGTCGGCGAGGGAGGGAGGGAAGGAGAAACGAGGCCCCGTCGGTGAGGGACGACTAGATGGATAAATAAACATGCAGGTCGCAGTGAAAACAGTCAAATTGAAACTCTCCTCTCTTCCCCTTCTTAGATTTTTTCCATCGTGGTCTTCTCCTGCATCACGGCGGAGGGATTTGTCAACAAATCGCACAGCCCCGACGCGCATTGCGTCTTCAACCAGAATGACTCGGCGTGTCACTACGCTGTGGGCATCGGTGTCATAGGTAAGTAGTCTAGTGGTTCTGGGTTACAGGTTCTAATCCCAGGGCTGACTGAGAAAATGCTGTTGGGTGAAGTCGCCTCAAGATGCTGATCTTGGGACAGTTAAGCATTTCCCCCACTAATAGTTACGATTGGGGAGGGGAAGCTGATCCTAGATCTGTGCCCAGGGGGAAACCACCCTTGAGTGGAAGAATCTGGTCGGGGCCAGGCAGCAAACCGGATCAGAGATGGCATCTCCTGCCGTTGTGCCCTGGGTTCAGATAACAGAAAAATAATTGTTTGTGTCTCTGTGACAATCGACAATAGAAAGTATCTCTTTATGCAGAGCTATGGTGTAGTGGTAACACTCCTGGCACATCTCATAATACGACTCCCCTCAGGAGACGGGTTGATTCCTTGTCTCATACGACTCCCCTCAGGAGACTGGGGTTGATTCCTTGTCTCATAATACGACTCCCATCAGGAGACTGGGGTTGATTCCTTGTCTCATAATACGACTCCCATCAGGAGACTGGGGTTGATTCCTTGTCTCATACGACTCCCCTCAGGAGACTGGGGTTGATTCCTTGTCTCATACGACTCCCCTCAGGAGACTGGGGTTGATTCCTTGTCTCATAATACGACTCCCCGCAGGAGACTGGGGTTGATTCCTTGTCTCATAATAAGACTCCCCTCAGGAGACTGGGGTTGATTCCTTGTCTCATAATACGACTCCCCTCAGGAGACTGGGGTTGATTCCTTGTCTCATAATACGACTCCCCGCAGGAGACTGGGGTTGATTCCTTGTCTCATAATACGACTCCCCTCAGGAGACTGGGGTTGATTCCTTGTCTCATAATACGACTCCCCTCAGGAGACTGGGGTTGATTCCTTGTCTCATCATACGACTCCCCTCAGGAGACTGGGGTTGATTCCTTGTCTCATCATACGACTCCCCTCAGGAGACTGGGGTTGATTCCTTGTCTCATCATACGACTCCCCTCAGGAGACTGGGGTTGATTCCTTGTCTCATAATACGACTCCCCTCAGGAGACTGGGGTTGATTCCTTGTCTCATCATACGACTCCCCTCAGGAGACTGGGGTTCAAACCCTGCATCCTTACCGTTTCTCCCACTTGCATGACTCCCCACCTCATTTCCTTACGGTCTCAATAAATTGTTACTTTATAAATCTATATTTGATGTCTTTATTTCTCCAGCCTTCCTGGCCTGTTTTTTCTTCCTCTTATTGGACGCCTACATGCCGCTGATGAGCAACGCAAAGGAGAGGAAGTACGCTGTCATGGCCGACCTGGGATTCTCAGGTGAGGAGGTGTGTGTGTGTGTGTGTGTGTGTGGACCTAGGGTTGTGGTGTGAGGAAAGAGCTTCCAGGCACCTGGGTCTTGTTCATCATAGCACCACATGGAAGAAAACAGACTGAAACGGGGCGGGACTGCCTGGAACGTACAATAAGAAATGCTTATATACTTTTCCCCCATTGATAAAAGGTTTCATAACGTTTTCAGTCGTGTTCCCTAATGAACGTGACCCTGTAGGTAGTTGTAGTGTAAATGTGTATAGTTTCCTGTCTGTTTGTATCAGTTGTTCCCTAATGAACGTGACCCTGTAGGTAGTTGTAGTGTAAATATGTATATTCCATGTTTCCTGTCTGTTTGTATCAGTCGTGTGGACGTTCCTGTGGTTCGTGTGTTTCTGCCTCCTGACTAGCCAATGGAGTCGTACGATTGATGTCAGAGGAATCCCCAAGGACGCCGCCCGCTCCGCCATTGCCTTCTCTTTCTTCTCTATCGCCACCTGGGTGAGGAGGACTGTCACTACAGCTGCCTCTCCTTTACTACAGCTACACTATGGCCTGGTCATAACTTCACCACACTGACTGACCTCTTCAGTAACTGACTGACTCCATTCATTAACTGACTGAAATATTCATTCACTAATTGATTCATTGACTGACTGATTGAATTCATTAATTGACTCCTCTTTGTGTCTACAACAGGGAATCCTAACCTACTTCGCTTTGGGGAGATATCGCCGTGGTGTTGCCGATGTCACCCAGAGCATCTATGCCGAGTCTCCGCCGGAGCAGCACACCCCTTACCCTCCGACCTACGCCCCCTCGGCCTACACCCCCACCACATACTCCCCGTACCCTTCCAGTGCGCCAGACGACTTCCAACAACCCCCCTTCACCCCCAGCACCATCACCACCACCCAACCCCAGGGGGAATACCAACCCCCCAACTACTGAGGGGCTCCGCGGTGAAGTTTCCCCTAGGTACAGGTCTAGGTCAGCTTCACTTTCCCCATTCCTAACCTTAACCATTAGTGGGGGAAATGCAAACCTGACCCAAGATCAGCATCTATGCCAAGGGGCAATTTCACCACCTATTACTGGGATAGAATTATGGAGAAAGGAAGTGGAAGCTCCTTATCACCAGACCTGGGTTCAAAAAAAAAATGAAATATTTGTTTAGCTTTTGTCTGTCTGGAGTGCAAGGTGGGTGGGGTTTTCACTCTGTCAACGTTAATATTGGTTTAATTTGCAACAGGGAAACTGGATGAAAGCACAGACCGATAAAAGTTTTTGAAATGGTTTTAAATAGTGTTTGAACACAGGTCTGCTTACTACTAATTCAGTGGATGATGTGGTTAAAAGGAGACTTCTACCCTGAGACGGGGGCGCAGCTGAGGGGGAGGGGCAAATGTCAAATCCTGGTCACGTGACACTGGAGCTCACATGATTTGGGATATGTGAAAAACAGCCAATGAGAGCTCTCGTGGGAGGGGCAAGTGCTTGCTTCAGCTAATTAGTGTGCTTGTCTCCCCCCTCTCTGTTCAGAACTCTAGTCCCCTGCTTCTGTGCTCCAGAAGGAAGGAGAATGTGTGTCTGTCAGAGGAGGCTGGTGGGAGGAAGATATAGGAGGACCTGCTCATTGTAATGGCTGGGATGGAATAAATGGAAAGGTATCAAATATGGAAACCACACATTTGCATCGGTTCCATTTATTTCATTCCAGCCATTAGTGAGCCGATCCTCCTATATCTTCCTCCCACCAGCCTCCTCTGGTGTCTGTACATACTAGATATTCATAGTTGAAACGCCAATTCTTTGAATGGCTGTAGTGTCTTTTTTTAAACATTTTATCTTTTTGTTTTCAATTTAGCACAATTATCTTGATGACATGCAAGCACAATGTTTTATTCAATGTCAAAGAAGTCTGCTTATTTAATTGACCAGTGTATCATGAGACTACTGAGTTCTACAGGATAAAAGCCAAATGCCCAAGAAAGCCTTACTATTAATGTCCTATGTAAACTGCAGGGTTTTTGTCCCACTTCAGGAGCCGTAAGCAGACTTTGACTGTGTCCCAAATGGCACCCAATTCCCTTTATAGTGCACTACTTTTGACCAGGACCCATAAGGCTCTGGTTAAAAGTAGTGCACTATATATATGGGATAGGGTGTCATTTAAGATTCAGTCAAAGTCTGCCTACGGCTCCTGAAGTGGGACAAAAACCCAGCAGTTATGAGTCCTTTCTCATAACTCTTAGACAGGGTTTATCTGATAACAGTCAAGGTAAAGCCATAAAAAGCCCAAGGGGGAAAAAAACACATTAAACCGCTCATTAAACTACACGTTAAATTAAACGTTAAATTAAACAGCCCGTTGAAAACACAAGGCTTGTTTGCTCAACTGATCTGTGTAATATGCATGTTCCTATCTAGTCATTTATGTACTGATTGAGTTTTCAGTCATATTTTTATGTCTACTGTCCACAAAAACTATAGCAACTGGATAGGTTGAAACTGGGCTTGTAACCAGGAGATAAATTAGAGTCCCAATTGTCCACCCTTCTCCCAAAGCGTGCACTGCACTGGCCTACTTTCCCCCCCTATGGCTTTGACAATGGAATCTCCCTCCAGCCTCACAGCCAATCCTGACACCAGTGCTATGCTTTTAGAACCATGTGCACTGGAAAAGGGGGGAGAATCAGAACAGAAGTCTTCCACTGTCGCTAGATAAAGCCATCTATGGTTTGTATTACTTAGTGGGTTTCCTATCAGTCGTTCTGAGTCTCAGACCACTACCTGCTTTGTACTACTAAAGGGACAAGTCATTCATGAATAAATCCTCTTACTGCCACAACTGACTTCAGGAACCTCAGTGTAGCAGCTGGGTCATGTTCATTAGGCACCAAATGGAAGAAAAAACGGCTACATATGAACAAACACAATTACCCAACTTCAGAAGCTATTTTGAATACATTTTCTTGGTCCTAGAGTCATTAAATGTTCAGAGTACATTGAGGGGAGTTACTGCTTTCAAAACAAGTGAAAACCTTCCAACTGTTTCATCAGGCAAATGCTTCGTTTTTTTTAATCATTGCAAGAAGTTTTTGCTGTGGTGTGCACTCCGGTCCACCAAGGTCCAAGTGTGCTTTGGCACTTCATAGATTACTACTTCAAATCATCTGACTGACTTTAAATGTAAGTCATACAGGACTAACTGAAGCACTTGATAACAATACAATACTTGGGATTTCATCAATTGCTTCTTTAAAGTGGCAACCTGCAGATACATTTTTGGACGTATTAATGATATGTACCAATTGATTCTTGAAGAATAGAACTTATAAATGCCTCATGAGGTTAGTTCAATTGTTGTACCCCATCAGAACCCAAAATAAGCATTTTTTAAACTCCAATGTTTGTAAACAAAGTAAATGTAAACAAACACTATTTAGCCTCAACATGGTTAACTATAATTTTGATATCATGGATGGTCAGTCCTCGTATCCATAACTCTGAGTTTGAGCCCCGTCCCTCAGCTTTTTACCGAAACGGGTGGGGAGACGGTTTGTTATGGTTTCAACGGCTGATTGCCGCTTTTAAAGGATAAGACTGAAAACAGCTGACGTAGAATCCATTAAAGGATAAGACTGAAAACAGCAGACGTAGAATCCATTAAAGGATAAGACTGAAAACAGCAGACATAGAATCCATTGAGGACTGGCTTCTATGGAAATGTTATGCACTTCTCCTTAACAAGAACCCTGGTATACTTTGTTGACGGTGCCTTAGACTTACTGTATGTAATGTTGACACCATGGTGACCTTGAGTCCACCATAGACAAGCATAGATGTACATATTCGCATATAGATGTGTGTAGGTAAATATAGACACACAAAGATAAGTTGTATATAAACACATCATTGGAGTCCACTTGGCCAAAGGGAAGACCTCACTGTGTGTGTCAAATGGCACCCTATTCCCTATATAGTGCACTACACTATATGGGCCCTAGTCTAAAGATGTGCACTACATAGGGATTAGGGTGCCATTTGGGACAGAATTGCATTTATTAAATATGAGTGATGCTAGTAGTGGAAACATTTAGGGAGGGTGGAAACGCTCCCTCTGTATACAGGACAGGGGAGGCTGCTGAGGGGAGGACGGCTCAGAATAATGGCTGGAATGGTACCAGACACGTGGTTGTCTTATGTTTGATTCCTTTCCAGACATTAATATGAGCCGTCCTCCCCTCAACAGCCTCCACTGATCGTGTCACCAACCATTTGAACTTCTCCGCTAGTGCCTGTGTGAAGTGTCCTTCCTACAGAAGGCTCAAACGTCATGGTGTATACACTCTATTTGCCCAATCGACCTCCTCAAACTGTCCATATATTTACATTATAAAACCGTGGACAAAGTCATCTAAAGCTCAAGGCACTTGAGCAAAAACTGAAGGGCATATTCAGGATTATCAAACTGATGCCTTGTGTTCATAACTGTCGGGTTTGTGTATGGGAGATGAGTGATGTTGCAATTTGTTGTTTGCAATTCTGAACATACCCCCTAATGTCCAGTGTGGCCTAGTAAGGCGGCATCTGCACAGGCAGCCCAATTCTGATCTTTTGACCAGTGAGATCAGATCTTTTGCCAATAATTGGGGGAAAAATCAGAATTGGGCTGCCTGTGTAAATGCAGCCTTACTGTTCAAATGTAACCTCCCCAGTGAGCAACCTTTGTATCTGTGATTGATCGATAGCCAAGACTTCTGTAAGTATGTGATTTGTAGTTTAGTTATGGGTTGTTAATTGATTGCGTTTTGTTTTCTGTGGTTGTAGGGGCGATGTGTATATTACACTTCTTGTCCATTGTTTTATCGTGTTACATCATTGGTTATCTATGTGGTTTTGATTTGCCATTTGATCACCACCACCACCACTGATCTAAATGAAATAGTGTAGATTTGAGTTATTTACTTATTTTACATTTATGAAGTTTATTTGCAAATTCTGTGTCTCACTTATAACTTTAATACACCCCCAAAAAAATGATAGCACCAGAAACCTGTTAGTTCAGTTGTGTTCTATTGAATCCATTGTTGTATAAGGAAGTGTCTTTCAACAGTGATGTCACAAGGTTCTAATTCTGTTGTCTAAATGACGTGTGTGTCAGCGTGGGCAGAATAAAATCTGCCTTAAATCCAATATTGGCTCATAATTTGACTGGTTAAAAAAAAAAAGACATGTTTACAAGTCCAGATTGAAGTGACTGTCTATTGTAACCATGCTACAGTACTGGTAACATGTGCTTTGGAGATTTGCGTTACCATAAAAATAATCTTAATTGGCAGCTAGTTGTACTGTACAACAACGTGCCAACTGCCAAGAACTAAACAGGTTATTTCAGTCAGGCTAGTACATTGGATTGCAATCCAATGCCATTTCTTTCACTCAGTTCACTAGGGTGATTGGCAACTATAATGTTAAGTGTTGGGTGCATGTTTCATGAGCTGAAGAAACACAGAATGTTCCCTATACGCACAAAAAGCTTCTCAAATGTGTCAACATCCCTGTTAGTGAGCATTTCTCCATTGCCAAGATAATCCATCCACCTGACAGATGTGGCATATCAAGAAGCTGATTAAACAGCATTATTACACAGGTGCACCTTGTGCTGGGGACAATAAAAGGCACAATTGTCACAACACAATGCCAGATGTCTCATGTTGAGGGAGCGTGCAATTGGCATGATGTAGTGGCACAACCGAGCCCCTCCACCTTATGTTTTTTTGGGGTGATTGGCACAAAAAAAAGGCCTTGCACACCGAGTTATGGGTTCGACTTAACATTTTGTAAAATCCGGAAAATGACTGAACACAAACCATAAATGAACATAAAAAAAATAGGAGGCAAATCAGAC
>NW_022265977.1:0-2500 GCF_002021735.2 Oncorhynchus kisutch | reverse complement strand
CTATGGATTTCACATGACTGGGCAGGGTCGCAACCATGGGTGGGCCTGGAAATCAGCATGAGTTTTCCTCCACAATAGGGCTTTATTACAGACATAAATACTCCTCAGCCCCCCTCAGCCCCCCCCATCACCACAGACAGCCCTCGGGCATCACCACAGACAGCCCTCAGGCATCTCCACAGACAGCCCTCAGGCATCTCAACAGACAGCCCTCAGGCATCACAACAGACAGCCCTCAGGCATCTCCACAGACAGCCCTCAGGCATCTCCACAGACAGCCCTCAGGCATCTCCACAGACAGCCCTCAGGCATCTCCACAGACAGCCCTCAGGCATCTCCACAGAAAGCCCTCAGGCATCTCCAGAGACAGCCCTCAGGCATCACAACAGACAGCCCTCAGGCATCTCCACAGACAGCCCTCAGGCATCATCCCTCTGATGCCAGCTACTGAGACACACACCTTCATTCTTCATCTCGTGATTCAAATGAAATAAAAGAAGGGTTTCACTGAAAACATGAAAACTTAGTTATTTTCTGTCACTGATTATTTGAGATATTACATCACAATAGTATTAAAAGGAAGCATAAACCAAAACTCTCTCCAGATCTCCTGATCTAACACCAGTGTACTGCAGCTACAGTATGTTGTTGAGACCAAAGGGGGTATACTGTTGTGTAGTACTGTAGTAATGTAGTGTTGTACTGTTGTGTAGTACTGTAGTAATGTAGTGTTGTACTGTGGTGTTGTACTGTAGTGGAGTAATGTAGTGTTGTACTGTTGTGTAGTACTGTAGTAATGTAGTGTTGTACTGTGGTGTTGTACTGTAGTGGAGTAATGTAGTGTTGTACTGTTGTGTAATAGTGTAGTACTGTGGTGTCGTAGTGTAGTAGTGTAGTGTACTGTGATGTAATACTGTAGTTCAGTAGTGTAGTAGTGTGTTTTTTATTTAACCAGGAAGGACTCATTGAGATTTAAAATCTATTTTTCAAGAGTGTCCTGGCCAAGATAGGCAGCACCAAGTCATTACAAAAATGACAGAAAAACAACATGAAAAACTACAAGTCATCTGGTAAAACCCATAGAATTCCCGAGAGAATAACAAAATCAAAAACAGCAAATTATAAACATTGACAGGTCCGGGAATCAGTCTCAAGATCATTCATCAGTGATTTAAAAACATAGACAGGTCAGGGAATCAGTCTCAAGATCATTCATCAGTGATTTAAAAACATAGACAGGTCAGGAATCAGTCTCAAGATCATTCATCAGTGATTAAAAACATAGACAGGTCAGGGAATCATCTCAAGGATTAAATTCATCAGTGATTTAAAAACATAGACAGGTCAGGGAATCAGTCTCAAGATCATCCATCAGTTGATTTAAAAAACATAGACAGGTCAGGGAATCAGTCTCAAGATCATTCATCAGTGATTAAAACATAGACAGGTCAGGGAATCAGTCTCAAGATCATTCATCAGTGATTAAAAACATAGACAGGTCGGAATCAGTCTCAAGATCATTCATCAGTGATTTAAAAACATAGACGGTCAGGGAATCAGTCTCAAGATCATTCATCAGTGATTTAAAAACATAGACAGGTCAGGGAATCAGTCTCAAGATCATTCATCAGTGATTTAAAACATAGACGGTCAGGGAATCAGTCTCAAGATCATTATCAGTGATTTAAAAACGTAGACAGGCAGGGAATCAGTCTCCAGATCATTCATCAGTGATTAAAACATAGACAGGTCAGGAATCAGTCTCAAGATCATTCATCAGTGATTAAAAAATACCAATCGGGACAAGTTCTTCCAGTTAAAAGTCTTTTGTAGGGTTCCAAGATCATGGCGCAGAGTACATAAAAGCCCTTTTACAAATTCAGTTCGGACATTTGAACAGTTAGCAGAATAAAGTCCAGTGAACGAAGAGAGTACCCACCACATTTCTGAACAATAAAAATGGCCAAATAAAAAGGTAGTAAACCCAAAATGGCTTTGTAAATAAAAGTATACCAGTGCCTGAGCCTAATAGTGACTATATAAGGCCAGCCAACCCTGGTATACAAAGTGCAGTAAGTGTTGTAAGTGTAGTGGAGTAATGTAGTGTTGTACTGTAGTGTAATAGTGTAGTACTGTAGAGTAATAGTGTAGCTCAGTACTGTAGTTCAGTACTGTTGTGTAGTACTGTAGTGTACATTACTACTGTTGTGTAGTACTGTAGTGGTACATTACTACTGTGTGTAGTACTGTAGTGTGCATTACTACTGTTGTGTAGTACTGTAGTGTAATAGTGTAGTACTGGAGTGTAATAGTGTAGCTCAGTACTGTAGTTCAGTACTGTTGTGTAGTACTGTAGAGTAATAGTGTAGCTCAGTACTGTAGTTCAGTACTGTTGTGTAGTACTGTAGTGTACATTACTACTGTTGTGTAGTACTGTAGTTCATTACTACTGTTGTGTAGTACTGTAGTGTACATTACTACTGTTGTGTAGTACTGTAGT
>NW_022265976.1:126551-166988 GCF_002021735.2 Oncorhynchus kisutch | reverse complement strand
AGAGACAGAGAGAGAGACCAGAGAGAGAGGAGAGAGAGAGAGAGAGACAGAGAGAGAGAGCAGAGAGAGAGAGAGAGAGAGAGAGAGAGAGAGAGAAGAGAGAGACGAGAGAGAGCAGAGAGAGCAGAGAGAGAGAGAGACAGAGAGAGAGAGAGAGAGAGAGAGAGAGAGAGAGGGAACGGTGACCAAGGTGTTGGTGATGGTTGTGGAGGTGAGACTATACAGGGGCATTGTGTGTGGGGGGGGGGGGGGGGGGGACACCTTGTTCATCATACTTAGTGAGGTCATGTAATGAGCAGGAAGTGGACGACGACCAAACAAGTCTCTATTTCCACATGTAATGTAACACATGACGTAAGGCCTGTAGACTGAACGAAGGCATTAACAGACTGAATATGAAAGACCTCATCCACAGAGGGGTTCCTAACATCCATCAGTGTTTAGTCATGTAAACAAAATGGCGCCGGACAAAATGGCGCCGGACAAAATGGCAGCCGTTTTACGGGCGACGAACCAGGTTTTTTTGCGCGTTATTTGTAAACTTATTTTGTACATAATGTTTCTGCCAACTGTATCTAACGGCAAAAAAAGAGCTTCTAGATATCAGGACAGAGATCACTCACCTCGGATTAGACTAAGAGCTTCTAGATATCAGGACAGAGATCACTCACCTCGGAGTAGACAAAGAGCTTCTAGATATCAGGACAGAGATCACTCACCTCGGATTAGACTAAGAGCTTCTAGATATCAGGACAGAGATCACTCACCTCGGAGTAGACAAAGAGCTTCTGGATATCAGGACAGAGATCACTCACCTCGGATTAGACAAAGAGCTTCTAGATATCAGGACAGCGATCAATCACCTCGGATTAGACAAAGAGCTTCTGGATATCAGGACAGCGATCAATCACCTCGGATTAGACAAAGAGCTTCTGGATATCAGGACAGCGATCAATCACCTCGGATTAGACAAAGAGCTTCTGGATATCAGGACAGCGATCAATCACCTCGGATTAGACAAAGAGCTTCTGGATATCAGGACAGCGATCAATCACCTCGGATTAGACAAAGAGCTTCTAGATATCAGGACAGCGATCACTCACTTCGGAATAGACTAAGAGCTTCTGGATATTAGGACAGCGATCAATCACCTCGGATTAGACAAAGAGCTTCTGAATATTAGGACAGCGATCAATCACCTCGGATTAGACAAAGAGCTTCTGGATACCAGGACAGCGATCAATCACCTCGGATTAGACAAAGAGCTTCTGAATATTAGGACAGCGTTCAATCACCTCGGATTAGACTAAGATTTTTTCTTCATCAAGCAGGACGCACAGGATGTACGTCAGACATCCGACAAGATGAAATCCCCGTCATTGGCAGGAGGACGCAGGTATAGAGGACACAGGGCGGGGCGCCGCGTAAGGATCCGCCGACGGCCAGTGGGAAATCTGCCCTGAACGTCAATATTACTTGGCAACGTACAATCACTGGACAATAAATTAGACGAGGTACGACCACGAATATCCTACCAACGGGACATCAAAACCTGTAATATCTTATGTTTCACCGAATCGTAGCTGAATGACGACATTCAGCTGGATATATGCTGCACCGGCTAGAGTTGGTGCCAAGGAACCACAAGCTCTCAACCTGCTCCACGACAGCCCCGTTGATGAGAATGGGGGTGTGCTCGGTCCTCCTTTTCCTCCACAATAATCTCCTTTGTCTCGATTACTTTGAGGGAGAGGTTGTTATTCTGGCACCACCCGGCCAGGTCTCTGACCTCCTCCCTATAGGCTGTCTCGTCGTCGTTGGTGATCAGGCCTACCACTGTTGTGTCGTCTGAAAACCTAATGATGGTGTTGGAGTCGTGCTTGGCCACGCAGTCGTGGGTGAACAGGGAGTACAGGAGGGGACGGAGCACGCACCCCTGAGGGGCCTCCATGTTCAGGATCAGCGTGGCAGATGTGTTGCTACCTACCCTCACCACCTGGGGGACGGCCCGTCAGGAAGTCCAGGATCCAGTTGCAGAGGGAGGTGTTTAGTCCCAGGATCCTTAGCTTATTGATGAGCTTTGAGGTCACTATGGTGTTGAACGCTGAGCTGTAGTCAATGAATAGCATTCTCACATAGGTGTTCCTTTTGTCCAGGTGGAAAAGGGCAGTGTGGAGTGCAATAGAGATTGCATCATCTGTGGATCTGTTGGGGTGGTATGCAAATTGGAGTGGGTCTAGGGTTTCTGGGATGATGGTGTTGATATGAGCCATGACCAGCCTTTCAAAGCACTTCATGGCTACAGATGTGAAATCTGTAATTGCCTGTAATCCAACGATTCTGGTTGGGATATGTACGGTCACTGTGAGGATGATGTCAGGAACATATTCGAGCCTGTGCTCTCCTCCTCCTCCCCCTCCTCCTCCTCCTCCTCCTCCTCCTCCTCCCCCTAGATGGGAGAATTCCTCCCTGGTTTCTGTCACATTCCATCTCAGTGATCCCCAGATCCTCCCTCGTTCCTACCGGCTGATTCACTTAATTGCAGGCCTCTTATTCCGCCAGAGCTGTGAGAAATCTCTCTCACCACCACCCCAGATACCGGCCCACGTCGGCCCTAAGGACCCCACCACCGCCATCCAATAATTAGCTTAATTAATTACAGCTTAACCAACTGTTCCAACATGAATCATTAATTTGTTCTGTCATTCTCCAGCTGCCTCTCCCAGTCTTTTCAACACAAGACGGACGTTTCTTGTGGGACACATTTAGTCCCCCCCCCCCACACACACACACCCCCACACCCACCTTGTTCTCAGATCATTGATTCTCACTTCAGATGGTCAGTCAACTAGGGAGATAGCTATTCGTTCTGCTCCCACAGCAGGTCAGACCTCCACCTGCCTAGCAGTGCATCTGAACAGGCTACGGCATCTGAACTTTAGTTAGGTAGCCT
Organism: Oncorhynchus kisutch; assembly: GCF_002021735.2. Classification (NCBI taxonomy): domain Eukaryota; kingdom Metazoa; phylum Chordata; class Actinopteri; order Salmoniformes; family Salmonidae; genus Oncorhynchus; species Oncorhynchus kisutch. The sequence continues at coordinate 164,035 of NW_022265976.1, read as the reverse complement.
GGGAAAACATTGGTAGGCGATCCTGTGGACTGGAACTGGGTCACGGCCTGGTTTCAGTATGAAATCAGTAACCATCTGTAAAATGACCCGACGGTGGCTTCATTTAGCGGCAGCACCTTGATCCTGGTGGATCGACTGGAACCGGACTGGTGTAGCGGGGACACACACTGGTAAAACCAGAAATCACAATCTTTACCGCTTTCCAATATCCCTAAAAAGATATATATTTTCTAAAGTAATTGTGCAAACAGATAAATAAGTGACAGAAAATGACTGAATGTCATCAGATTAATTTGTCCAGTAGAAATGTGACTATGGATGGCCAATAACATAATGGTGATCACCAGTATATCAGTAATGTCCATATCCTTCACAGTGGTGTGGGAATCAGACATGCCAGACTCTGATCAGTATAACCTTCACAGTGGTGTGGGAATCAGACCTGCCAGATTCTGATCAGTAATGTCCATAACCTTCACAGTGGTGTGGGAATCAGACCTGCCAGACTCTGATCAGTAATGTCCATATCCTTCACAGTGGTGTGGGAGTCAGACCTGCCAGACTCTGATCAGTATAACCTTCACAGTGGTGTGGGAGTCAGACCTGCCAGACTCTGATCAGTGAAGTCCATAACCTTCACAGTGGTGTGGGAATCAGACATGCCAGACTCTGATCAGTAATGTCCATATCCTTCACAGTGGTGTGGGAGTCAGACCTGCCAGACTCTGATCAGTATAACCTTCACAGTGGTGTGGGAGTCAGACCTGCCAGACTCTGATCAGTAAAGTCCATAACCTTCACAGTGGTGTGTGAGTCAGACCTGCCAGACTCTGATCAGTAATGTCCATAACCTTCACAGTGGTGTGGGGGCCAGACCTGCCAGACTCTGATCAGTATAACCTTCACAGTGGTGTGGGAATCAGACCTGCCAGATTCTGATCAGTAATGTCCATAACCTTCACAGTGGTGTGTGAGTCAGACCTGCCAGACTCTGATCAGTAATGTCCATATCCTTCACAGTGGTGTGGAGTCAGACCTGCCAGACTCTGATCAGTATAACCTTCACAGTGGTGTGGGAGTCAGACCTGCCAGACTCTGATCAGTAAAGTACATAACCTTCACAGTGGTGTGGGAGTCAGACCTGCCAGACTCTGATCAGTATAACCTTCACAGTGGTGTGGGAATCAGACCTGCCAGACTCTGATCAGTATAACCTTCACAGTGGTGTAGGAATCAGACCTGCCAGACTCTGATCAGTAATGTCCATAACCTTCACAGTGGTGTGGGAGTCAGATCTGTCAAACTCTGATCAGTAATGTCCATAACCTTCACAGTGGTGTGGGAATCAGACCTGCCAGACTCTGATCAGTAATGTCCATATCCTTCACAGTGGTGTGGGAGTCAGACCTGCCAGACTCTGATCAGTATAACCTTCACAGTGGTGTGGGAGTCAGACCTGCCAGACTCTGATCAGTGAAGTCCATAACCTTCACAGTGGTGTGGGAATCAGACATGCCAGACTCTGATCAGTAATGTCCATATCCTTCACAGTGGTGTGGGAGTCAGACCTGCCAGACTCTGATCAGTATAACCTTCACAGTGGTGTGGGAGTCAGACCTGCCAGACTCTGATCAGTAAAGTCCATAACCTTCACAGTGGTGTGTGAGTCAGACCTGCCAGACTCTGATCAGTAATGTCCATATCCTTCACAGTGGTGTGGAGTCAGACCTGCCAGACTCTGATCAGTATAACCTTCACAGTGGTGTGGGAGTCAGACCTGCCAGACTCTGATCAGTAAAGTACATAACCTTCACAGTGGTGTGGGAGTCAGACCTGCCAGACTCTGATCAGTATAACCTTCACAGTGGTGTGGGAATCAGACCTGCCAGACTCTGATCAGTATAACCTTCACAGTGGTGTAGGAATCAGACCTGCCAGACTCTGATCAGTAATGTCCATAACCTTCACAGTGGTGTGGGAGTCAGACCTGTCAAACTCTGATCAGTAATGTCCATAACCTTCACAGTGGTGTGGGAATCAGACCTGCCAGACTCTGATCAGTAATGTCCATATCCTTCACAGTGGTGTGGGAGTCAGACCTGCCAGACTCTGATCAGTATAACCTTCACAGTGGTGTGGGAGTCAGACCTGCCAGACTCTGATCAGTGAAGTCCATAACCTTCACAGTGGTGTGGGAATCAGACATGCCAGACTCTGATCAGTAATGTCCATATCCTTCACAGTGGTGTGGGAGTCAGACCTGCCAGACTCTGATCAGTATAACCTTCACAGTGGTGTGGGAGTCAGACCTGCCAGACTCTGATCAGTAAAGTCCATAACCTTCACAGTGGTGTGGGAGTCAGACCTGCCAGACTCTGATCAGTAATGTCCATAACCTTCACAGTGGTGTGGGGGCCAGACCTGCCAGACTCTGATCAGTATAACCTTCACAGTGGTGTGGGAATCAGACCTGCCAGATTCTGATCAGTAATGTCCATAACCTTCACAGTGGTGTGTGAGTCAGACCTGCCAGACTCTGATCAGTAATGTCCATATCCTTCACAGTGGTGTGGAGTCAGACCTGCCAGACTCTGATCAGTATAACCTTCACAGTGGTGTGGGAGTCAGACCTGCCAGACTCTGATCAGTAAAGTACATAACCTTCACAGTGGTGTGGGAGTCAGACCTGCCAGACTCTGATCAGTATAACCTTCACAGTGGTGTGGGAATCAGACCTGCCAGACTCTGATCAGTATAACCTTCACAGTGGTGTAGGAATCAGACCTGCCAGACTCTGATCAGTAATGTCCATAACCTTCACAGTGGTGTGGGAATCAGACATGCCAGACTCTGATCAGTAATGTCCATATCCTTCACAGTGGTGTGGGAGTCAGACCTGCCAGACTCTGATCAGTATAACCTTCACAGTGGTGTGGGAGTCAGACCTGCCAGACTCTGATCAGTAAAGTCCATAACCTTCACAGTGGTGTGGGAGTCAGACCTGCCAGACTCTGATCAGTAATGTCCATAACCTTCACAGTGGTGTGGGGGCCAGACCTGCCAGACTCTGATCAGTATAACCTTCACAGTGGTGTGGGAATCAGACCTGCCAGATTCTGATCAGTAATGTCCATAACCTTCACAGTGGTGTGTGAGTCAGACCTGCCAGACTCTGATCAGTAATGTCCATATCCTTCACAGTGGTGTGGAGTCAGACCTGCCAGACTCTGATCAGTATAACCTTCACAGTGGTGTGGGAGTCAGACCTGCCAGACTCTGATCAGTAAAGTACATAACCTTCACAGTGGTGTGGGAGTCAGACCTGCCAGACTCTGATCAGTATAACCTTCACAGTGGTGTGGGAATCAGACCTGCCAGACTCTGATCAGTATAACCTTCACAGTGGTGTAGGAATCAGACCTGCCAGACTCTGATCAGTAATGTCCATAACCTTCACAGTGGTGTGGGAGTCAGACCTGTCAAACTCTGATCAGTAATGTCCATAACCTTCACAGTGGTGTGGGAGTCAGACCTGCCAGACTCTGATCAGTATAACCTTCACAGTGGTGTAGGAATCAGACCTGCCAGACTCTGATCAGTAATGTCCATAACCTTCACAGTGGTGTGGGAGTCAGACCTGCCAAACTCTGATCAGTAATGTCCATAAACTTCACAGTGGTGTGGGAGTCAGACCTGCCAGACTCTGATCAGTATTGTCCATAACCTTCACAGTGGTGTGGGAGTCAGACCTGCCAGACTCTGATCAGTATAACCTTCACAGTGGTGTGGGAGTCAGACCTGCCAGACTCTGATCAGTAATGTCCATAACCTTCACAGTGGTGTGGGAGTCAGACCTGCCAGACTCTGATCAGTATTGTCTATAACCTTCACAGTGGTGTGGGAGTCAGACCTGCCAGACTCTGATCAGTATAACCTTCACAGTGGTGTGGGAGTCAGACCTGCCAGACTCTGATCAGTAATGTCCATAACCTTCACAGTGGTGTGGGAGTCAGACCTGCCAGACTCTGATCAGTATAACCTTCACAGTGGTGTGGGAGTCAGACCTGCCAGACTCTGATCAGTATAACCTTCACAGTGGTGTGGGAGTCAGACCCTCCAGACTCTGATTAAGAGATCACCTCACAGAGCCAATCGGTGTGATTGTGCAGCACGTCGTGTGATGTGACTGGCTGGAATGTTCCGACCTTTGATCCAATGACAACATGTAATTAAATAAGGTTAAACTGACGTGACCTGGTTCTGCTGCTCAGCCGTTTCCCCGCCTGGGTGAGGAGTAAACGGGGGCTCCGGGGGAAGGCCAGGGATTACTGTGGTACACTTGACTACACACAGAGAACACACACACACACAGCCTGGAAGCAGCTTGAGAACTACAGCAGAACAGGAACCTGAAAGAACCCCCTCCCCCGCCCCCCCAACTTGTAAACTACAAGCCCTTTTTGTCTCCGTCTCTCCTGGTGTATGATCAGAGTAGAATAGAGCCTCCCAGCTGGCAGAGAAACACCGCCTCTGAACACAAACGTTAATTTACAATTAGTCAGATTTACGTAAGGCTAGTGGCTAGCTGAGTGAGGGGTTTTATGTAAGGCTAGTGGCTAGCTGAGTGAGGAGTTTTATGTAAGGCTAGTGGCTAGCTGAGTGAGGGATTTATGTAAGGCTAGTGGCTAGCTGAGTGAGGGGTTTATGTAAGGCTAGTGGCTAGCTGAGTGAGGGGTTTTATGTAAGGCTAGCTGCTAGCTGAGTGAGGGGTTTTATGGAAGGCTAGCTGCTAGCTGAGTGAGGGGTTTTATGGAAGGCTAGCTGCTAGCTGAGTGAGGGGTTTTATTTAAGGCTAGCGGCTAGCTGAGTGAGGGGTTTTATGGAAGGCTAGCTGCTAGCTGAGTGAGGGGTTTTATTTAAGGCTAGCGGCTAGCTGAGTGAGGGGTTTATGTAAGCTAGCTGAGTGAGGGTTTTATGTAAGGCTAGTGGATAGCTGAGTGAGGGGTTTTATGTAAGACTAGTGGCTAGCTGAGTGAGGGGTTTATGTAAGGCTAGCTGAGTGAGGGTTTTATGTAAGGCTAGCGGATAGCTGAGTGAGGGGTTTTATGTAAGGCTAGCTGAGTGAGGGGTTTATGTAAGACTAGTGGCTAGCTGAGTGAGGGGTTTATGTAAGGCTAGCTGAGTGAGGGTTTTATGTAAGGCTAGCGGATAGCTGAGTGAGGGGTTTTATGTAAGGCTAGTGGCTAGCTGAGTGAGGGGTTTTATGTAAGGCTAGTGGCTAGCTGAGTGAGGGATTTTATGTAAGGCTAGCGGCTAGCTGAGTGAGAGGTTTTATGTAAGGCTAGCGGCTAGCTGAGTGAGGGGTTTTATGTAAGGCTAGTGGCTAGCTGAGTGAGGGGTTTATGTAAGACTAGTGGCTAGCTGAGTGAGGGGTTTATGTAAGGCTAGCTGAGTGAGGGGTTTATGTAAGGCTAGTGGATAGCTGAGTGAGGGGTTTTATGTAAGACTAGTGGCTAGCTGAGTGAGGGGTTTATGTAAGGCTAGCTGAGTGAGGGTTTTATGTAAGGCTAGTGGCTAGCTGAGTGAGAAGTTTTATGTAAGGCTAGTGGCTAGCTGAGTGAGGGGTTTATGTAAGACTAGTGGCTAGCTGAGTGAGGGGTTTATGTAAGGCTAGCTGAGTGAGGGGTTTATGTAAGGCTAGTGGCTAGCTGAGTGAGGGGTTTATGTAAGGCTAGCTGAGTGAGGGGTTTATGTAAGGCTAGCTGAGTGAGGGGTTTATGTAAGGCTAGTGGATAGCTGAGTGAGGGGTTTTATGTAAGACTAGTGGCTAGCTGAGTGAGGGGTTTATGTAAGACTAGTGGCTAGCTGAGTGAGGGGTTTATGTAAGGCTAGCTGAGTGAGGGTTTTATGTAAGGCTAGCGGATAGCTGAGTGAGGGGTTTTATGTAAGGCTAGCTGAGTGAGGGGTTTTATGTAAGGCTAGCTGAGTGAGGGGTTTATGTAAGACTAGTGGCTAGCTGAGTGAGGGGTTTATGTAAGGCTAGCTGAGTGAGGGTTTTATGTAAGGCTAGCGGATAGCTGAGTGAGGGGTTTTATGTAAGGCTAGTGGCTAGCTGAGTGAGGGGTTTTATGTAAGGCTAGTGGCTAGCTGAGTGAGGGATTTTATGTAAGGCTAGCGGCTAGCTGAGTGAGAGGTTTTATGTAAGGCTAGCGGCTAGCTGAGTGAGGGGTTTTATGTAAGGCTAGTGGCTAGCTGAGTGAGGGATTTTATGTAAGGCTAGTGGCTAGCTGAGTGAGAAGTTTTATGTAAGGCTAGTGGCTAGCTGAGTGAGGGGTTTATGTAAGACTAGTGGCTAGCTGAGTGAGGGGTTTATGTAAGGCTAGCTGAGTGAGGGGTTTATGTAAGGCTAGTGGCTAGCTGAGTGAGGGGTTTATGTAAGGCTAGCTGAGTGAGGGGTTTATGTAAGGCTAGCTGAGTGAGGGGTTTATGTAAGGCTAGTGGATAGCTGAGTGAGGGGTTTTATGTAAGACTAGTGGCTAGCTGAGTGAGGGGTTTATGTAAGGCTAGCTGAGTGAGGGTTTTATGTAAGGCTAGCGGATAGCTGAGTGAGGGGTTTTATGTAAGGCTAGCTGAGTGAGGGGTTTTATGTAAGGCTAGCTGAGTGAGGGGTTTATGTAAGACTAGTGGCTAGCTGAGTGAGGGGTTTATGTAAGGCTAGCTGAGTGAGGGTTTTATGTAAGGCTAGCGGATAGCTGAGTGAGGGGTTTTATGTAAGGCTAGTGGCTAGCTGAGTGAGGGGTTTTATGTAAGGCTAGTGGCTAGCTGAGTGAGGGATTTTATGTAAGGCTAGCGGCTAGCTGAGTGAGAGGTTTTATGTAAGGCTAGCGGCTAGCTGAGTGAGGGGTTTTATGTAAGGCTAGTGGCTAGCTGAGTGAGGGATTTTATGTAAGGCTAGTGGCTAGCTGAGTGAGAAGTTTTATGTAAGGCTAGTGGTTAGCTGAGTGAGAGGTTTTATGTAAGGCTAGTGGCTAGCTGAGTGAGAGGTTTTATGTAAGGCTAGCTGAGTGAGGGGTTTTATGTAAGGCTAGCTGAGTGAGGGGTTTATGTAAGACTAGTGGCTAGCTGAGTGAGGGGTTTATGTAAGGCTAGCTGAGTGAGGGTTTTATGTAAGGCTAGCGGATAGCTGAGTGAGGGGTTTTATGTAAGGCTAGCTGAGTGAGGGGTTTTATGTAAGGCTAGCTGAGTGAGGGGTTTATGTAAGACTAGTGGCTAGCTGAGTGAGGGGTTTATGTAAGGCTAGCTGAGTGAGGGTTTTATGTAAGGCTAGCGGATAGCTGAGTGAGGGGTTTTATGTAAGGCTAGTGGCTAGCTGAGTGAGGGGTTTTATGTAAGGCTAGTGGCTAGCTGAGTGAGGGATTTTATGTAAGGCTAGCGGCTAGCTGAGTGAGAGGTTTATGTAAGGCTAGCGGCTAGCTGAGTGAGGGGTTTTATGTAAGGCTAGCGGCTAGCTGAGTGAGGGGTTTTATGTAAGGCTAGTGGCTAGCTGAGTGAGAAGTTTTATGTAAGGCTAGTGGCTAGCTGAGTGAGGGGTTTATGTAAGACTAGTGGCTAGCTGAGTGAGGGGTTTATGTAAGGCTAGCTGAGTGAGGGGTTTATGTAAGGCTAGTGGCTAGCTGAGTGAGGGGTTTATGTAAGGCTAGCTGAGTGAGGGGTTTATGTAAGGCTAGCTGAGTGAGGGTTTTATGTAAGGCTAGTGGATAGCTGAGTGAGGGGTTTTATGTAAGACTAGTGGCTAGCTGAGTGAGGGGTTTATGTAAGGCTAGCTGAGTGAGGGTTTTATGTAAGGCTAGCGGATAGCTGAGTGAGGGGTTTTATGTAAGGCTAGCTGAGTGAGGGGTTTATGTAAGACTAGTGGCTAGCTGAGTGAGGGGTTTATGTAAGGCTAGCTGAGTGAGGGTTTTATGTAAGGCTAGCGGATAGCTGAGTGAGGGGTTTTATGTAAGGCTAGTGGCTAGCTGAGTGAGGGGTTTATGTAAGGCTAGTGGCTAGCTGAGTGAGGGATTTTATGTAAGGCTAGCGGCTAGCTGAGTGAGAGGTTTTTATGTAAGGCTAGCGGCTAGCTGAGTGAGGGGTTTTATGTAAGGCTAGTGGCTAGCTGAGTGAGGGATTTTATGTAAGGCTAGTGGCTAGCTGAGTGAGAAGTTTTATGTAAGGCTAGTGGCTAGCTGAGTGAGGGGTTTATGTAAGACTAGTGGCTAGCTGAGTGAGGGGTTTATGTAAGGCTAGCTGAGTGAGGGGTTTATGTAAGGCTAGTGGCTAGCTGAGTGAGGGGTTTATGTAAGGCTAGCTGAGTGAGGGGTTTATGTAAGGCTAGCTGAGTGAGGGGTTTATGTAAGGCTAGTGGATAGCTGAGTGAGGGGTTTTATGTAAGACTAGTGGCTAGCTGAGTGAGGGGTTTATGTAAGACTAGTGGCTAGCTGAGTGAGGGGTTTATGTAAGGCTAGCTGAGTGAGGGTTTTATGTAAGGCTAGCGGATAGCTGAGTGAGGGGTTTTATGTAAGGCTAGCTGAGTGAGGGGTTTTATGTAAGGCTAGCTGAGTGAGGGGTTTATGTAAGACTAGTGGCTAGCTGAGTGAGGGGTTTATGTAAGGCTAGCTGAGTGAGGGTTTTATGTAAGGCTAGCGGATAGCTGAGTGAGGGGTTTTATGTAAGGCTAGTGGCTAGCTGAGTGAGGGGTTTTATGTAAGGCTAGTGGCTAGCTGAGTGAGGGATTTTATGTAAGGCTAGCGGCTAGCTGAGTGAGAGGTTTTATGTAAGGCTAGCGGCTAGCTGAGTGAGGGGTTTTATGTAAGGCTAGTGGCTAGCTGAGTGAGGGATTTTATGTAAGGCTAGTGGCTAGCTGAGTGAGAAGTTTTATGTAAGGCTAGTGGCTAGCTGAGTGAGGGGTTTATGTAAGACTAGTGGCTAGCTGAGTGAGGGGTTTATGTAAGGCTAGCTGAGTGAGGGGTTTATGTAAGGCTAGCTGAGTGAGGGGTTTATGTAAGGCTAGTGGATAGCTGAGTGAGGGGTTTATGTAAGGCTAGCTGAGTGAGGGTTTTATGTAAGGCTAGCGGATAGCTGAGTGAGGGGTTTTATGTAAGGCTAGCTGAGTGAGGGGTTTTATGTAAGGCTAGCTGAGTGAGGGGTTTATGTAAGACTAGTGGCTAGCTGAGTGAGGGGTTTATGTAAGGCTAGCTGAGTGAGGGTTTTATGTAAGGCTAGCGGATAGCTGAGTGAGGGGTTTTATGTAAGGCTAGTGGCTAGCTGAGTGAGGGGTTTTATGTAAGGCTAGTGGCTAGCTGAGTGAGGTATTTTATGTAAGGCTAGCGGCTAGCTGAGTGAGAGGTTTTATGTAAGGCTAGCGGCTAGCTGAGTGAGGGGTTTTATGTAAGGCTAGTGGCTAGCTGAGTGAGGGATTTATGTAAGGCTAGTGGCTAGCTGAGTGAGAAGTTTTATGTAAGGCTAGTGGCTAGCTGAGTGAGAGGTTTTATGTAAGGCTAGCTGAGTGAGGGGTTTTATGTAAGGCTAGCTGAGTGAGTGGTTTATGTAAGACTAGTGGCTAGCTGAGTGAGGGGTTTATGTAAGGCTAGCTGAGTGAGGGTTTTATGTAAGGCTAGCGGATAGCTGAGTGAGGGGTTTTATGTAAGGCTAGTGGCTAGCTGAGTGAGGGATTTTATGTAAGGCTAGCGGCTAGCTGAGTGAGGGGTTTTATTTAAGGCTAGTGGCTAGCTGAGTGAGGGGTTTTATGTAAGGCTAGTGGCTAGCTGAGTGAGGGGTTTTATGTAAGGCTAGTAGCTAGCTGAGTGAGGGGTTTTATGTAAGGCTAGTGGTTAGCTGAGTGAGAGGTTTTATGTAAGGCTAGCGGCTAGCTGAGTGAGGGGTTTTATGTAAGGCTAGCTGCTAGCTGAGTGAGGGGTTTTATGTAAGGCTAGTGGCTAGCTGAGTGAGGGGTTTTATGTAAGGCTAGCGGCTAGCTGAGTGAGGGGTTTTATGTAAGGCTAGCTGAGTGAGGGGTTTTATGTAAGGCTAGTGGCTAGCTGAGTGAGGGGTTTTATATAAGGCTAGTAGCTAGCTGAGTGAGGGGTTTTATGTAAGGCTAGTGGTTAGCTGAGTGAGAGGTTTTATGTAAGGCTAGCGGCTAGCTGAGTGAGGGGTTTTATGTAAGGCTAGTAGCTAGCTGAGTGAGGGGTTTTATGTAAGGCTAGTGGTTAGCTGAGTGAGAGGTTTTATGTAAGGCTAGTAGCTAGCTGAGTGAGAGGTTTTATGTAAGGCTAGTGGTTAGCTGAGTGAGGGGTTTTATGTAAGGCTAGCGGCTAGCTGAGTGCCTCTGACAACCATTAGGAATTAATTGCACCTCAGTGGGAAATGAATCCTGCTGCCCTGCGAATTACATTACATCCAGTAGCCGACAACCAACAGGGATATTTTCCAGCTGTTCAGTAGCCAGAGGTGAGGGGCCCAACCCAGCCCCCGGCCCCCGGGTTTGGGGGAATAGATCACCCTAGGGAGAATACATTCCATAGAGAGGCCTGTTACATATAGAGGGGGAATCAATCCTCCGATAGGGAATAAATCCTCCTATAGGGAATAAATCAACCTTAAACCAGGTATTACCAAACTGGGGTAGGAGAAATGTCGTCTCACACTCATTCTTATGTTTAATAAACGTATCGCATAGTGTGTGTGTGTGTGTGTGTGTGTGTGTCAGGCTTACAATGATGGCAAAAAACAACATTTGAGAGTGTGTTGACCCTGGTGCTAGAGGGGGTACAGCTGGAGTGCGTTGACCCTGGTGCTAGAGGGGGTACAGCTGGAGGGAAGACATGCCATAAAGAGTCCAGAAACCCCTCCCTTCCATCTAGAATCCAGATATCAACACCACCATTAATTTTCTAGATGTGGAAACCAGAGTGGAGAACCTCAGATCCCAGCCACAGCTACGATACCAGGAAACCATCATGCTGAGAGGTTATCTGCTCTAAAGAGTATTACTGACACCTATGATCAGGGATGCAGTTTCACCAGGCAATTATCTTCTTCTCACTCTCTCATTCCCTCCCTCCCTCTCTAACTCTCTCCCACCCCATCTCTCTCTCCCTCCCTAGCTCTCCCTCCCCTTCCCTATCTCTCCCTCCTTTCTCTCTCTCTCTCCCTACCCTACCATCTCCTCCTCTCTCCCCCTTACCCCTCTTCCCCCCTACCTCTCTCTTTCCTCCCTCCCTCTCCCTCGGTCTCTCTCCCCCTCTCTCTGCCCCCCCTACCTATCTCTCTCTCTCTCTCCTCCTCCTCCTCCTCTCTCCCCCTACCTATCTCTCTCTCTCTCTCCTCCTCCTCCTCTCTCCCCCTACCTATCTCTCTCTCTCTCCTCCTCCTCTCTCCCCCTACCTATCTCTCTCTCTCCTCCTCCTCCTCCTCCTCCTCCTCCTCTCTCCCCCTACCTATCTCTCTCTCTCTCTCTCTCTCCTCCTCCTCCTCCTCCTCTCTCCCATGACAGACATTCATCCTTTAGACGAGAAGCAGCTCTGACTGAGAATGCCCCGTTCACCCGTCTCCCCCACATGGCCAACACCCAACACAGCTGTGAAGAGGGCACAACAGCACCATCTCCCCCTCAGGAGGCTGAAAAGATCTGGCATGAGCCCTCAGATCCTCAAAACGTTCTCCATCACAAAGCCCTGTGCGTCTGCAGAGACTCTGTGTGCCTCTCTGAGGTGCTGCTGCAGGATCAACACATACCTGTCCTGTCCCAGACATCTACGGCCAGGTACCTTCCCTCAACACACACCTGTCCTGTCCTGTCCCAGACATCTACGGCCAGGTACCTTCCCTCAACACACACCTGTCCTGTCCTGTCCCAGACATCTACGGCCAGGTACCTTCCCTCAACACACACCTGTCCTGTCCCAGACATCTACGGCCAGGTACCTTCCCTCAACACACACCTGTCCTGTCCCAGACATCTACGGCCAGGTACCTTCCCTCAACACATACCTGTCCTGTCCCAGACATCTACGGCCAGGTACCTTCCCTCAACACATACCTGTCCTGTCCCAGACATCTACGGCCAGGTACCTTCCCTCAACACATACCTGTCCTGTCCCAGACATCTACGGCCAGGTACCTTCCCTAAACACACACCTGTCCCAGACATCTACGGCCAGGTACCTTCCCTCAACACATACCTGTCCTGTCCCAGACATCTACGGCCAGGTACCATCCCTCAACACACACCTGTCCTGTCCCAGACATCTACGGCCAGGCCACCTCAACACACACCTGTCACAGACATCTTTGGCCAGGCATCTTCCCTCAACACATACCTGTCCTGTCCCAGACATCTACGGCCAGGTACCTTCCCTCAACACACACCTGTCCTGTCCTGTCCCAGACATATACGGCCAGGTACCGTCCATCAACACATACCTGTCCTGTCCCAGACATCTACGGCCAGGTACCTTCCCTCAACACACACCTGTCCTGTCCCAGACATCTACGGCCAGGCCACCTCAACACATACCTGTCCCAGACATCTACGGCCAGGCACCTTCCCTCAACACACACCTGTCCTGTCCTAGACATCTACGGCCAGGTACCTTCCCTCAACACATACCTGTCCTGTCCCAGACATATACGGCCAGGTACCTTCCCTCAACACATACCTGTCCTGTCCCAGACATCTACGGCCAGGTACCTTCCCTCAACACATACCTGTCCTGTCCTAGACATCTACGGCCAGGTACCTTCCCTCAACACATACCTGTCCTGTCCCAGACATATACGGCCAGGTACCTTCCCTCAACACACTCCTGTCCTGTCCTAGACATCTACGGAACACATGTTCGTGGACACACATACGCACACACACACGCAAGGACACACTCACAAACACACACACACGCAAGGACACACTCACAAACACACACACAGAGAGATGGCAGTACATCAAGCATGTGTATACACATGTAGTAGATAAACAACTCCACACACACACACACACACACACACACACACACACACACACACACACACACACACACACAGCAATGACACAATTAATGGTTAAAAGTCCTGCATCTAAAACATTCCCACACACATCTGTGAATTACCACAAACATCGTCTATTGTTTCCACTAACGAAGAGAAGATGTGCATCGATGCTTCATCCTCCAGACATGAGCTGCAGCATGGGAAAGTACCGTCCCGGTTTACTGAGGAACCATACCACGGTACCGTCCCGGTTTACTGAGGAACAATACCACGGTACCGTCCCGGTTTACTGAGGACCAATACCACGGTTTACTGAGGAACAATACCATGGTACTGTCCCGGTTTACTGAGGAACAATACCACGGTACCGTCCCAGTTTACTGAGGAACAATACCACGGTACCGTCCCAGTTTACTGAGGAACAATACCACGGTACCGTCCCGGTTTACTGAGGAACAATACCATGGTACCCGGTTTACTGAGGAACAATACCACGGTTTACTGAGGAACAATACCACGGTTTACTGAGGAACAATACCACGGTTTACTGAGGAACAATACCACGGTTTACTGAGGAGCAATACCACGGTTTACTGAGGAACAATACCACGGTTTACTGAGGAACAATACCACGGTTTACTGAGGAACAATACCACGGTTTACTGAGGAACAATACCACGGTACCGTCCCGGTTGACTGAGGAACAATACCATGGTACCGTCCCGGTTGACTGAGGAACAATACCATGGTACTGTCCCAGTTTACTGAGGAACAATACCACGGTACCGTCCCTGTTTACTGGGGACCAATACCATGGTACCGTCCCGGTTTACTGAGGAACAATACCACGGTACTGTCCCGGTTTACTGAGGAACAACACCACGGTACCATCCCGGTTTACTGAGGAACAACACCACGGTACCGTCCCGGTTTACTGAGGAACAACACCGCGGTACCGTCCCGGTTTACTGAGGAACAACACCACGGTACCGTCCCGGTTTACTGAGGAACAATACCACGGTACCGTCCCGGTTTACTGAAGAACAATACCATCCCGGTTTACTGAGGAACAATACCACGGTACCGTCCCGGTTTACTGGGGAACAATACCACGGTTTACTGAGGAACAATACCACGGTACCGTCCCTGTTTACTGGGGACCAATACCACGGTACCGTCCCGGTTTACTGAGGAACAACACCACTGTACCGACCCGGTTTACTGAGGAACAACACCACGGTACCGTCCCGGTTTACTGAGGAACAATACCACGGTACCGTCCCGGTTTACTGAGGAACAATACCGTCCCGGTTTACTGAGGAACAACACCACGGTAATATAACATTATGATACTATTAATATAATATTATACTACTATTAATATAACATTATAATACTATAATACTATTAATATAACATTATAATACTATAATACTATTAATATAATACTATAATACTATTAATATAACATGATAATACTATAATACTATTAATATAACATTATAACTATAATACTATTAATATAACATTATAATACTATAATACTATTAATATAACATTATAATACTATAATACTATTAATATAACATTATAATACTATAATACTATTAATAAAATACTATAATACTATAATACTATTAATATAACATGATAATACTATAATACTATTAATATAACATTATAACTATAATACTATTAATATAACATTATAATACTATAATACTATTAATATAACATTATAATACTATAATACTATTAATAAAATACTATAATACTATAATACTATTAATATAACATTATAATACTATTAATATAACATTATAATACTATTAATATAACATTATAATACTATAATACATTATAATACTATAATACTATTAATATAACATTATAATACTATAATACTATTAATATAGCATTATAATACTATAATACTATTAATATAGCATTATAATACTATAATACTATTAATATAACATTATAATACTATAATACTATTAATATAACATTATAATACTATTAATATAACATTATAATACTATAATACTATTAATATAATACTATAATACTATTAATATAACATGATAATACTATAATACTATTAATATAACACTATAATACTATTAATATAACACTATAATACTATAACTATAATACTATTAATATAATACTATAATACTATTAATATAACATTATAATACTATACTACTATTAATATAACATTATAATACTATAATACTATTAATATAACATTATAATACTATAATACTATTAATATAACAATATAACATTATAATACTATTAATATAACAGTATAATACTATAATACTATTAATATAACATTATAATACTATTAATATAGCATTATAATACTATAATACTATTAATATAACATGATAATACTATAATACTATTAATATAACATTATAATACTATAATACTATTAATATAACATGATAATACTATAATACTATTAATATAACATTATAATACTATAATACTATTAATATAACATTATAACTATAATACTATTAATATAACATTATAATACTATAATACTATTAATATAACATTATAATACTATAATACTATTAATATAACATTATAACTATAATACTATTAATATAACATTATAATACTATAATACTATTAATATAACATTATAATACTATAATACTATTAATATAACATGATAATACTATAATACTATTAATATAACATTATAATACTATAATACTATTAATATAACATTATAACTATAATACTATTAATATAACATTATAATACTATAATACTATTAATATAACATTATAATACTATAATACTATTAATAAAATACTATAATACTATAATACTATTAATATAACATTATAATACTATAATACTATTAATATAACATTATAATACTATAATACTATTAATATAACACTATAATACTATAATACTATTAATATAACATTATAATACTATTAATATAACATTATAATACTATAATACTATTAATATAACATGATAATACTATAATACTATTAATATAACATTATAATACTATTAATATAACACTATAATACTATAATACTATTAATATAACATGATAATACTATTAATATAACATTATAATACTATTAATATAACATTATAATACTATAATACTATTAATATAACACTATAATACTATAATACTATTAATATAACATTATAATACTATAATACTATTAATATAACATTATAATACTATAATACTATTAATATAACATTATAATACTATAATACTATTAAGATAACATTATAATACTATTATACTATTAACATAACATTATAATACTATAATACTATTAATATAACATTATAATACTATAATACTATTAATATAACATTATAATACTATAATACTATTAATATAACATTATAATACTATAATACTATTAATATAACATGATAATACTATAATACTATTAATATAACATTATAATACTATAATACTATTAATATAACATTATAACTATAATACTATTAATATAACATTATAATACTATAATACTATTAATATAACATTATAATACTATAATACTATTAATAAAATACTATAATACTATAATACTATAATATAACATTATAATACTATAATACTATTAATATAACATTATAATACTATAATACTATTAATATAACACTATAATACTATAATACTATTAATATAACATTATAATACTATTAATATAACATTATAATACTATAATACTATTAATATAACATGATAATACTATAATACTATTAATATAACATTATAATACTATTAATATAACACTATAATACTATAATACTATTAATATAACATGATAATACTATTAATATAACATTATAATACTATTAATATAACATTATAATACTATAATACTATTAATATAACACTATAATACTATAATACTATTAATATAACATTATAATACTATAATACTATTAATATAACATTATAATACTATAATACTATTAATATAACATTATAATACTATAATACTATTAAGATAACATTATAATACTATTATACTATTAACATAACATTATAATACTATAATACTATTAATATAACATTATAATACTATAATACTATTAATATAACATTATAATACTATTATTATAACACTATAATACTATAATACTATTAATATAACATGATAATACTATTAATATAACATTATAATACTATAATACTATTAATATAACATGATAATACTATTAATATAACATTATAATACTATAATACTATTAATATACTATCAATATAACACTAATACTACTAATATAACATTATAATACTATTAATATAACATTATAATACTATAATACTATTAATATAACATTATACTATTAATATAACAATATAACATTATAATACTATAATACTATTAATATAACATTATAATACTATTAATATAACATTATAATACTATAATACTATTAATATAACACTATAATACTATAATACTATTAATATAACATTATAATACTATAATACTATTAATATAACATTATAATACTATAATACTATTAATATAACATTATAATACTATAATACTATTAATATACTATCAATATAACACTAATACTACTAATATAACATTATAATACTATTAATATAACATGATAATACTATTAATATAGCATTATAATACTATAGATATAATATTATAACTATAATACTACTAATATAACATTATAACTGTAGTCGAGCGTTGTGTAACTTCTCTAGGAGCCACTCTGTAAACATGATTGAACTCTGAGACCTCTGTATTCCAATCTGTCTCATGTAAGGCCAATAATCTGAGCGAGAGCAACAGGTTTAAAAGCCATTAGCAGACTAAACATGTTTGGTATTACAGCGCGGCTGCATTCTCCCAGGATTAATCCCTGTGGTTTTCATAATCTCTCTCAATATGTTTAAATTAAGATGAAGCATCCCTTTGTTCCTCTATTCCTACAGTGAGGGGAGGCTGACTGACTGACTGACTGGCTGGCTGGCTGAATGACTGACTGGCTGACTGGCTGGTTGACTGGCTGGCTGAATGACTGGCTGGCTGACTGGCTGGCTGGCTGAATGACTGACTGGCTGGCTGACTGGCTGGCTGACTGGCTGGCTGAATGACTGGCTGGCTGGCTGGCTGACTGGCTGGCTGACTGGCTGGATGACTGGCTGACTGGCTGGCTGGCTGGCTGGCTGGCTGACTGGCTGACTGGCTGACTGGCTGGCTGGCTGGCTGACTGGCTGGCTGGCTGACTGGCTGGCTGGCTGACTGGCTGGCTGACTGGCTGGCTGACTGGCTGGCTGACTGGCTGGCTGGCTGACTGGCTGGCTGACTGGCTGGCTGACTGAATGACTGACTGGCTGGCTGACGGGGGAGTATGGTAAAGAGATCAGCAGTTGTATAGAGAACATCTATAACATTTACTCTGGTCTCTGTGTGTTTGATTAAATGTAACATTTAGAAATCCCAGAGTTCAGAGAAAAGCATAAATCACAGTGTGGCTGCAGCTGCTGGTGTGTCTGGGGAAAACACTCTCTCTTTCTCCTTTTCTTTCTTCTCTGCTCATAAAGACTTCCCCCACTACTCCCCCCCTTCTCTCCCCTCCCTCCAGGGAGGACTGGGGGAACACCTGCAGGCCTGGGTCGCTCCGCCCCCGAGGTTCTCTACAAATGACTCCTCACACGCCCCCCAGCCCCTCTCCTCCCCTCTCCTCTCCTCTGCCCTCATTCTCTCCACTCCTCTCTCTCCCCTGCCCTCCTTCTCTCCTCTCCTTTCCCTCCCACACCCTTCTCCTCCCCTCCTCTCCTCTCTCCCCTGCCCTCATTCTCTCCTCTCTCTCTCTCTCTCCTCTCCTCTCTCTCCCCTGCCCTCCTTCTCTCCTCTCCTCTCCCTCCCACACCCTTCTCCTCCCCTCCTCTCCTCTCTCCCCTGCCCTCATTCTCTCCTAACCTCTTTCTCTCCTCTCCTCTCTCTCCCCTGCCCTCCTTCTCTCCTCCCCTCTCCTGTCTCTCCCCTGCCCTCCTCCTCTCCAGTATGAACAGCCCTTCTCTCCCCCACATATTGGCCAGCCCTTCGACTACTCCATCTATCCACAGGAACAAACTAGAACCAGCCACTGTCCAACCTGTCCCGTTTACAGCAGAGTGAGAGTGGACTCCCCTCTGGCTCTCAGCTCTGTCCATGTGGTCGGCTAACCTGTGGGTCTTGTACTCCTAGCCTTGCCAGGGATGGAACAACAGTCCATCGATCAGTCTACTGCCCTGCCAGGTCCTCCCTTCAGCTGCTTGGCCCAGCTACTGCCCCATACCTCCCTCCCTCTCCAACCCAACAGCTTTTTTCACGTCAACATAGATGTCTCATTATTCATTGTGTCATAACATCATAACACACCAAAAACAAAGATTCATAATGAATCATGTTTTATTGTTGAGACAAAGAGACTTGGCCTTAATAACGTTTCTGAATGTTACTGGTTTCTCTCCCGTCCCAAACAACTGGCTCAATTAGGACAAGTCATCTGGTATTGGCCCGTTTTGCACAGCAAAGGGGTTAACGGCCAATATGAAATGATTTTACGCCTTTTTGGATCCATAAAAGAGGCCATTTCAAAAAGCAGCGTTCCTCGGTTCTCTTTGTGATAAATCCAACGCCTTTAATTTAGTTTTAATTTATTAGAATGTTCCAGACTCCGGCAGCGTTAAATGGAAACAGATTGGTCTTTAGTTTAGTGGGGTTACTCTACGGGACTTCTGATGCGTATCGTAGTATAGACCGACTCCCCATTTTCTAACTCAATTGGAATTTGTTTTTCAATTGGCTGGTAAACAATTCCAAAAGATACAATATGTTGATGACCCGGTTAGTTCTGAAGACAGCGAACCCATCTCTCAGACAGATTAGAGACTAGGTCACCTGGTTCTGAAGACAGCTAACCCATCTCTCAGACAGATTAGAGACTAGGTCACCTGGTTCTGAAGACAGCGAACCCATCTCTCAGACAGATTAGAGACTAGGTCACCTGGTTCTGAAGACAGCGAACCCATCTCTCAGACAGATTAGAGACTAGGTCACCTGGTTCTGAAGACAGCGAACCCATTTCTCAGACAGATTAGAGACTAGGTCACCTGGTTCTGAAGACAGCGAACCCATCTCTCAGACAGATTAGAGACTAGGTCACCTGGTTCTGAAGACAGCTAACCCATCTCTCAGACAGATTAGAGACTAGGTCACCTGGTTCTGAAGACAGCGAACCCATCTCTCAGACAGATTAGAGACTAGGTCCCCTGGTTCTGAAGACAGCGAACCCATCTCTCAGACAGATTAGAGACTAGGTCACCTGGTTCTGAAGACAGCTAACCCATCTCTCAGACAGATTAGAGACTAGGACACCTGGTTCTGAAGACAGCTAACCCATCTCTCAGACAGATTAGAGACTAGGTCACCTGGTTCTGAAGACAACTAACCCATCTCTCAGACAGATTAGAGACTAGGTCACCTGGTTCTGAAGACAGCTAACCCATCTCTCAGACACATTAGAGACTAGGTCACCTGGTTCTGAAGACAGCTAACCCATCTCTCAGACACATTAGAGACTAGATCACCTGGTTCTGAAGACAGCTAACCCATCTCTCAGACAGATTAGAGACTAGGTCACCTGGTTCTGAAGACAGCTAACCCATCTTTCAGACACATTAGAGACTAGGTCACCTGGTTCTGAAGACAGCTAACCCATCTCTCAGACAGATTAGAGACTAGGTCACCTGGTTCTGAAGACAGCTAACCCATCTTTCAGACACATTAGAGACTAGGTCACCTGGTTCTGAAGACAGCTAACCCATCTCTCAGACAGATTAGAGACTAGGTCACCTGGTTCTGAAGACAGCGAACCCATCTCTCAGACAGATTAGAGACTAGGTCACCTGGTTCTAAAGACAGCTAACCCATCTCTCAGACAGATTAGAGACTAGGTCACCTGGTTCTGAAGACAGCTAACTCATCTCTCAGACAGATTAGAGACTAGGTCACCTGGTTCTGAAGACAGCTCACTCATCTCTCAGACAGATTAGAGACTAGGTCACCTGGTTCTGAAGACAGCTAACCCATCTCTCAGACAGATTAGAGACTAGGTCACCTGGTTCTGAAGAAAGCTAACCCATCTCGCAGACACATTAGAGAGTAGGTCACCTGGTTCTGAAGACAGCTAACCCATCTTTCAGACACATTAGAGACTAGGTCACCTGGTTCTGAAGACAGCTAACCCATCTCTCAGACACATTAGAGACTAGGTCACCTGGTTCTGAAGACAGCTAACCCATCTCTCAGACAGATTAGAGACTAGGTCACCTGGTTCTGAAGACAGGGGGTAACACATCAGACAAGGGGAAAGGGGCTGGGGTTTGTGGGTAATGTGCTGGAGGTTTCAGGTTGTCAGAAGCATTAAGACATAAGAGAGATGAGACGACACAGAGAGACTACAGATCCAGCTACATAACAACCGACTACGTAGTTTATCCACATATCCAAGGAGCAGCAGGACCGGACTACTGTAATCATGGCTACCGTTGTGACGAGAGAGAGAGAGAGGTAGAGAGGTAGAGAGGTAGAGAGAGAGAGAGAGAGAGGTAGAGAGGTAGAGAGAGAGAGAGAGAGAGAGAGAGAGAGACAGAGAGACAGAGAGAGAGAGACAGAGAGAGAGAGAAAGAGAGAAAGAGAGAGAGAGAGAGAGAGAGAGAGAGAGAGAGAACTTCAAATAGCTGTTGTTGTCTCGGGACTCATAAAAGAGGACTGCAGTCTCTCTGCGTCCTACGGAAACTAGAAGCTAGAAGGGATCACATCGGCAGTACGGTAGAATCTAACCCCCTGATTGGTTCCCCATTCTAACTAATGAAGTGTTCAGTATATGTCTCTGGTGTTTAACGGGTTTGGATTCGTCCAGACAGCCAACGGAATAAGCACAGTTTTTTAAGGTTTTTTTAAAGCAGCAGAGCCACATGGGAGGAATGAAAATGTGTTTGATGACTGAGCCAAGAGCTCTGATGATTCAGAAATGTCACGATCACAGAGGCTGAACCCAGAGCCGGTCCCCAGCGGTGCGGAGGCGGGGGGGTGACAGGGTGCAGCCCTGTTCAGAACCCAAACGTCCAACAGGGTCTCCCGCCCCTCTGCACAGGGGGGGGGGTGAAGAACCGAAACGTCCAACGGTCCCTTTCATCTCATTCGTCATTCCATTAACACTCAGCTAAACGGGATCTCTCTCACGGGCTCGCAGCACTAACAGGGTCTCCCGCCCCTCTGCACAGGGGGGGGGGGGGGGGGGGGGGGTGACTGACGGGGGACGTATGGCTGCTCAGGAGCTTTGATACAAGACTGAACCCCTCTATAACGTGTGAGGTGGAGCTTGTCAGCTCGTTCATCATGAGACGTGTCTGACACACACACACACACACACAGAGAGAGAGAGAGAGAGAGAGAGAGAGGAGTGGAGTGTTCCTGTTCTGTTTGTAGTCGATCCCTCTCCTCTCCTCATTGACAGGTATAATGGAGATTAAAGCAGGTTCTTGGCAGTAAGACTGTGTGTTCTCATGCTCTGATGGACCCTACTTCCATTAACACTTAGGGACGGAGACCTTATGGGACTGGTGTGGGCCTGGATAGGGGCCGCAGGAGAGACAGAAACACAGAGAGGGAGAGAGAGAGAGAGAGAGAGAGAGAGAGAGAGAAACAGAGAGAGAGAGAGAGAGAAACAGAGAGAGAAACAGAGAGAGGGAGAGAGAGAGAGAGAAACAGAGAGAGGGAGGGAGAGAGAGAGAGAAACAGAGAGAGGGAGGGAGAGAGAGAAACAGAGAGAAACAGAGAGAAACAGAGAGAGCGAAACAGAGAGAGAGAAACAGAGAGAGAGAGAGACAGAGAGAGAGAGAGAAACAGAGAGAGAGAACCAGAGAGAGAGAAACAGAGAAACAGAGAGAGAGAGAGAGAGAAAACGCCTCCTCGTCCACATCTGCTAGAGATATCTTCTCTGCTTCTGGGACCCATCAACCCTCTGCTCTCTTACGGTCTTCTGTCTTGTGTTCGGATCAGGTTTTAATATTCAAAAATATGTACTGCATTTATGAGGCATTGCTTTGCTGAAACATTCTGCTCTCTAAATCATGGTAATAGTGTACTGAGCTGGACATTTTGAGGAACCTCGGTGAAGTCTATCTCTGTCTACTGACTCGTAAAGAGGACTCAGTGTCAGAATCACAATGTTTCTTTGCAATGATTACTCTGATCATTACAACGTTCAGAGACTGTTATCAATGACTCTCCCTTCATCCATCATATTATCAACTAGTACGGTCTGAAGATGACTAGTACGGTCTGAAGATGACTAGTACGGTCTGACGGCATCCAGTATCAACTAGTACGGTCTGAAGATGACTAGTACGGTCTGACGGCGTCCAGTATCGACTAGTACGGTCTGAAGATGACTAGTACGGTCTGACGGCGTCCAGTATCGACTAGTACGGTCTGATGTACAGTATCGACTAGTACGGTCTGAAGATGACTAGTACAGTCTGGTGTCCAGTATCGACTAGTACAGTCTGGTGTCCAGTATCGACTAGTACAGTCTGATGTCCAGTATCGACTAGTACGGTCTGAAGATGACTAGTACGGTCTGACGGCGTCCAGTATCGACTAGTACGGTCTGATGTACAGTATCGACTAGTACGGTCTGAAGATGACTAGTACGGTCTGACGGCGTCCAGTATCGACTAGTACAGTCTGATGATGTCCAGTATCGACTAGTACGGTCTGATGTCCAGTATCGACTAGTACAGTCTGGTGTCCAGTATCGACTAGTACAGTCTGGTGTCCAGTATCGACTAGTACGGTCTGGTGTCCAGTATCGACTAGTACGGTCTGGTGTCCAGTATCGACTAGTACGGTCTGGTGTCCAGTATCGACTAGTACGGTCTGGTGTCCAGTATCGACTAGTACGGTCTGGTGTCCAGTATCGACTAGTACGGTCTGGTGTCCAGTATCGACTAGTACGGTCTGGTGTACAGTATCGACTAGTACGGTCTGGTGTCCAGTATCGACTAGTACAGTCTGGTGTACAGTATCGACTAGTACGGTCTGGTGTACAGTATCGACTAGTACGGTCTGGTGTCCAGTATCGACTAGTACGGTCTGGTGTCCAGTATCGACTAGTACGGTCTGATGATGTCCAGTATCGACTAGTACAGTCTGGTGTCCAGTATCGACTAGTACGGTCTGATGATGTCCAGTATCGACTAGTACAGTCTGGTGTCCAGTATCGACTAGTACGGTCTGGTGTCCAGTATCGACTAGTACAGTCTGGTGTCCAGTATCGACTAGTACAGTCTGGTGTCCAGTATCGACTAGTACAGTCTGGTGTCCAGTATCGACTAGTACAGTCTGGTGTCCAGTATCGACTAGTACAGTCTGGTGTCCAATATCGACTAGTACAGTCTGGTGTCCAGTATCGACTAGTACAGTCTGGTGTCCAGTATCGACTAGTACGGTCTGGTGTCCAGTATCGACTAGTACGGTCTGGTGTCCAGTATCGACTAGTACGGTCTGGTGTCCAGTATCGACTAGTACGGTCTGATGTCTACACATCCCCCTCTGGGTTCACCTCACACATCCCCCTCTGGGTTCACCTCACACATCCCCCTCTGGGTTCACCTCACACATCCCCCTCTGGTTCACCTCACACATCCCCCTCTGGGTTCACCTCACACATCCCCCTCTGGGTTCACCTCACACATCCCCCTCTGGGTTCACCTCACACATCCCCCTCTGGGTTCACCTCACACATCCCCCTCTGGGTTCACCTCACACATCCCCCTCTGGGTTCACCTCACACATCCCCCTCTGGGTTCACCTCACACATCCCCCTCTGGGTTCACCTCACACATCCCCCTCTGGGTTCACCTCACACATCCCCCTCTGGGTTCACCTCACACATCCCCCTCTGGGTTCACCTCACACATCCCCCTCTGGGTTCACCTCACACATCCCCCTCTGGGTTCACCTCACACATCCCCCTCTGGGTTCACCTCACACATCCCCCTCTGGGTTCACCTCACACATCCCCCTCTGGGTTCACCTCACACATCCCCTCTGGGTTCACCTCACACATCCCCCTCTGGGTTCACCTCACACATCCCCCTCTGGGTTCACCTCACACATCCCCCTCTGGGTTCACCTCACACATCCCCCTCTGGGTTCACCTCACACATGCCCCTCTGGGTTCACCTCACACATGCCCCTCTGGGTTCACCTCACACATGCCCCTCTGGGTTCACCTCACACATCCCCCTCTGGGTTCACCTCACACATCCCCCTCTGGGTTCACCTCACACATCCCCCTCTGGGTTCACCTCACACATCCCCCTCTGGGTTCACCTCACACATCCCCCTCTGGGTTCACCTCACACATCCCCCTCTGGGTTCACCTCACACATCCCCCTCTGGGTTCACCTCACACATCCCCCTCTGGGTTCACCTCACACATCCCCCTCTGGGTTCACCTCACACATCCCCCTCTGGGTTCACCTCACACATCCCCCTCTGGGTTCACCTCACACATCCCCCTCTGGGTTCACCTCACACATCCCCCTCTGGGTTCACCTCACACATCCCCCTCTGGGTTCACCTCACACATCCCCCTCTGGGTTCACCTCACACATCCCCCTCTGGGTTCACCTCACACATCCCCCTCTGGGTTCACCTCACACATCCCCCTCTGGGTTTAAACCCGGGCAGAGACACAGATCTGATTGCTACAAGTCAGGTCTGGATACTCTGTGCTCCATGTCAACAGAGACACGTTGAGGAGCCGCGGTCCCGACGTGATTCAGAGAGCAGCTTTATGAGACGGAGTCGAGGACACCAGATGAATCTCCATGTCAACAGAGACACGTTGAGGAGCCGCGGTCCCGACGTGATTCAGAGAGCAGCTTTATGAGACGGAGTCGAGGACACCAGATGAATCTCCATGTCAACAGAGACACGTTGAGGAGCCGTGGTCCCGACATGATTCAGAGAGCAGCTTTATGAGACGAAGTCGAGGACACCAGATGAATCTCCGCAGCTTGTATTAGACGCGATGCACAGTAAGGCTCTGAACACAACAGACTAACACACTTGAGGGATATTATTTTTCATGTGGGGTCAGATTCTCCTGTACGTGTCCCTTTAGCCAGGAGAGACGGCACCAGAGTGCACAGGATCTGTGGCCTGCATCCCAAACGCCAATCCTGTTTCCTATATAGTACCCATAGGGCTCTGGTCAAAAGTAGTGCACTACATAGGGAATCATTTAGGACACATGCCCCCCCCCCCCCCCCCCAGCTCTCTCCTTCCTGATGTTTTAGAGACTCTCAATGAAGGAGGATATGAAAGCAGTGATGACACGTCTTTTTCCAGAGGCATCAATCTGCTGGTGGAATCCTGTGGAGGGGGGGGGATTAATGACCTCACTGGGGGGGGGGGGGGGGGGGGGGGGGGGGCTGGGATTAATGACCTCACGGGGGGGGGGGGGGGGGATTCATGACCTCACTGGGGGGGGGGGGGTCCCAGGGATAGATTCTCTGGTCAGGAACGCTGGGATGGAGAACAGGATGGGACCAGGGGACACGTGGAGAGTGATATTCATGACCTCACTGGGGGGGGGGGCTCAATGCTGCAGAGACAGTAACTCTCTAGGAGGACTCTGAAACGGCTTCGTCTCTATGGGAGTGGTACAGTCTGTCTCACAGGTAACTACCTATTAGGACACAGATACTGAACGCTGCAGGCCGGAAAACTCACACATCTCAGTCTCTATGGCAATAATCTTACCCCCAGATGCGGAGGACACTGAACGTCCCCACAGGTCTGGAAGACGGAGGACAACTGAACGTCCCCACAGGTCTGGAAGACAGAGGACAACTGAACGTCCCCACAGGTCTGGAAGACAGAGGACAACTGAACGTCCCCACAGGTCTGGAAGACAGAGGACAACTGAACGTCCCCACAGGTCTGGAAGACAGAGGACAACTGAACGTCTCCACAGGTCTGGAAGACGGAGGACAACTGAACGTCTCCACAGGTCTGGAAGACGGAGGACAACTGAACGTCTCCACAGGTCTGGAAGACGGAGGACAACTGGACGTCTCCACAGGTCTGGAAGACGGAGGACAACTGGACACATAAGGGACTGTAAATGAAGGCAAACCTTTGTTGTGTTTCGTTTCTACGATGTCCCATAACAGTCCAAAACACTGAGGCACCTGGACATAAACAAATGTCCACACGTCCATTTGGAGCCGCTTTACTGGACTCTGTTCATATAAAGAAGGGCTTTGAGATGACCTCATGACAGGAGAAAGAAGAATTCACCAGATTCGGAAAGTTCCAGAAGAAACTAGTTTGATCCCTTTAATGGTGATGTGTCTGTCCAGCCGGGAACACCTCCCAGAATGCTCTCTGTCTCTGGCTGGAACTAAAGTCAACTGAACACACTGCTCCTCCTCTCTCCTGAAGCATCATGGGAACTCTGGGCTTCAAGGTGTCACTTACTCTGGTCGTAGTAACAGATCCCACTGACTCAGGTCACACCGACCCACAGGCCTCATCCACCATGACTCCTTCCATCCCACCGGAGAGGGTAGCAATCCACCTTCAAAATATGTCCCCCCCCCCCCCCCCCCCCCCCAAGTCCACCTCTGTTTACTGTACCACACATAAACTGATGGACAATAGTAGAATATGTCCCCCCCTCCAAGTCCACCTCTGTCTACTGTACCACACGTGCACTGAAGGACAATAGTAGAATATGTCCCCCCCCCTCCAAGTCCACCTCTGTCTACTGTACCACACATAAACTGAAGGGCAATAGCAGAATATGTCCCCCCCCTCCAAGTCCACCTCTGTCTCCTGCACCACACGTGCACTGAAGGACAATAGTAGAATATGTCCCCCCCCACCAAGTCCACCTCTGTTTACTGTACCACACATGCACTGAAGGACAATAGCAGAATATGTCTCCTGTCCCCCCCCCCCCCTCCAAGTCCACCTCTGTCTCCTGTACCACACATACACTGAAGGACAATAGCAGAATATGCCCCCCCCCCCTCCAAGTCCACCTCTGTCTCCTGTACCACACATAAACTGAATGACAATAGCAGAATATGTCTCCTGTCTCCCCCCCCCCTCCAAGTCCACCTCTGTCTCCTGTACCACACATAAACTGAAGGACAATAGCAGAATATGCCCCCCCCCCTCCAAGGAGACAGGAGGTAGGACTGATGACCTGTTGAGGACTTCAGTAATGTGGACTAGACGTTGGGACGGGAGGTAGGACTAATCACATGACCTGTTGTGGACTTCAGTAATGTGGACTAGACTTTGGGACGGGAGGGAGGACTGATCACATGACCTGTTGAGGACCTCAGTAATGTGGACTAGACGTTGGGACGGGAGGGAGGACTGAGGACTTCAGTAATGTGGACTAGACGTGGAGACGAGAGGTAGATGACATAACTGGTCTGAAGAACCAGAGGTTTCCTCTACCGTACCAGCTGGTGTATTGTAGCGATAGATGCGTCAGACTTACCAGAGGAGTTACGGCCGTCGACCCCGTGCTGAGGTATCTGTACTGAGAAGGTCAGGAGGTCAGGGCCAGCAGGGACTCAGGTTTACGGATCTCATTGAGCCAGCGACTCTGGTGAAGCTCTTTAGTGTCAGATGGACCCTGGAGCAGAGGAACCAGCTTCTCCTTCACACCCTCTGGTGAACCTGGAGAGAAGGAGGAGGAGGAGGAGGAGGAGGAGAAGAAGGAGGATGAGAAGGAGAAGAAGGAAGAGAAGGAGGAGAAGGAGGATGAGAAGGAGAAGAAGGAAGAGAAGGAGGAGGAGGAGGAGGAGGAGGAGGAGAATGAGGAGGAGAAGGAGGATGAGAAGGAGGAGGAGAAGGAGGAGAAGGAGAATGAGGAGGAGAAGGAGGAGGAGAATGAGGAGAAGAAGGAGGATGAGAAGGAGGATGAGAAGGAGGAGGAGAAGGAGGAGGAGAAGGAGGAGGAGAAGGAGGAGGAGAATGAGGAGGAGAAGGAGGAGGAGGAGGAGGAGGAGGAGAAGGAGGAGGAGAAGGAGGAGGAGAATGAGGAGGAGGAGGAGGAGAAGGAGGAGGAGAAGGAGGAGTATGAGGAGGAGAAGGAGGAGGAGAAGGAGGAGGAGAAGGAGGAGGAGAATGAGGAGAAGGAGGAGGAGAAGGAGGAGGAGAATGAGGAGGAGAAGGAGGAGGAGGAGGAGAGACAATGTAACTACATCGGTCTGAATCTAGAGAAAGTGAATTTCAAATTGATTCTACAAGTAGAGCAGTCCTGAAAGTGACCTGCTGATGAACTGCTCTGGGTCTGTCAGCTATAGTGGTGATATGGAGATCTGTGTGTGGACAGGA
Organism: Oncorhynchus kisutch; assembly: GCF_002021735.2. Lineage (NCBI taxonomy): Eukaryota > Metazoa > Chordata > Actinopteri > Salmoniformes > Salmonidae > Oncorhynchus > Oncorhynchus kisutch. The sequence goes on along the minus strand of NW_022265976.1, from coordinate 134,537 downwards.
AGCCATTCTGTTTCGGACATCAGAGAATGAGAAAAAGCCCCGATCTCAATGACAAGAGGCCCCTCTGAGACCAGCAGTGACGACACACAGACTAAACATTTGGACCGAAGTCCAGGCAGGACTGAGTCAGTGTGTTAAAAGTGAAAGAGAAGAGTCTTGGTGTAGGGGCGGTGTAGGGGGGGTAAAGGCAGTAAATTTAACAGGGCACAGCTGCACACACCTGGGGTCCTGGCACACACTTTAACAGCTCCCACGGTCGCTCCGACGCAGGTCCCCGTGGCTCTGCTGCAGAACTTCAGCTCTACGTTCTGGACCGAGGCCTCCAGGGTCGGAGGAGGAGGAGACGGAGACTTCACACCTAATAAAAACAACGACTGATAATGAAGTAGGTAGCGGCGCTGAGCTGGTTTAGGTTGGAACGCTGCTGCGGCGTTAAACTACGGATCGGATCTTTAATTGTTGTTGATCTCTGGACCCTTCAGGTGTTTCTGGTTACAACCTGGACTAGACCTGCTACTCTCTCACAGTACACAGAGAGACTGGACCCTGCTACTCTCTCACAGTACACAGAGAGACTGGACCCTTCAGGTGTTTCTGGTTACACCTGGACTGGACCTGCTACTCTCTCACAGTACACAGAGAGACTGGACCCTGCTACTCTCTCACAGTACACAGAGAGACTGGACCCTTCAGGTGTTTCTGGTTACAACCTGGACTGGACCTGCTACTCTCTCACAGTACACAGAGAGACTGGACCTGCTACTCTCCCACAGTACACAGAGAGACTGAACCTGCTACTCTCTAACAGTACACAGAGAGACTGGACCCTTCAGGTGTTTCTGGTTACAACCTGGACTGGACCTGCTACTCTCTCACAGTGCACAGAGAGACTGGACCTGCTACTCTCTCACAGTACACAGAGAGACTGGACCCTGCTACTCTCTCACAGTACACAGAGAGACTGGACCCTGCTACTCTCTCACAGTACACAGAGAGACTGGACCTGCTACTCTCTCACAGTACACAGAGAGACTGGACCCTGCTACTCTCTCACAGTACACAGAGAGACTGGACCCTGCTACTCTCTCACAGTACACAGAGAGACTGGACCTGCTACTCTCTCACAGTACACAGAGAGACTGGACCTGCTACTCTCTCACAGTACACAGAGAGACTGGACCTGCTACTCTCTCACAGTACACAGAGAGACTGGACCCTGCTACTCTCTCACAGTACACAGAGAGACTGGACCCTTCAGGTGTTTCTGGTTACACCTGGACTGGACCTGCTACTCTCTCACAGTACACAGAGAGACTGGACCCTGCTACTCTCTCACAGTACACAGAGAGACTGGACCCTTCAGGTGTTTCTGGTTACAACCTGGACTGGACCTGCTACTCTCTCACAGTACACAGAGAGACTGGACCTGCTACTCTCCCACAGTACACAGAGAGACTGAACCTGCTACTCTCTAACAGTACACAGAGAGACTGGACCCTTCAGGTGTTTCTGGTTACAACCTGGACTGGACCTGCTACTCTCTCACAGTGCACAGAGAGACTGGACCTGCTACTCTCTCACAGTACACAGAGAGACTGGACCCTGCTACTCTCTCACAGTACACAGAGAGACTGGACCCTGCTACTCTCTCACAGTACACAGAGAGACTGGACCTGCTACTCTCTCACAGTACACAGAGAGACTGGACCCTGCTACTCTCTCACAGTACACAGAGAGACTGGACCCTGCTACTCTCTCACAGTACACAGAGAGACTGGACCTGCTACTCTCTCACAGTACACAGAGAGACTGGACCTGCTACTCTCTCACAGTACACAGAGAGACTGGACCTGCTACTCTCTCACAGTACACAGAGAGACTGGACCTGCTACTCTCACAGTACACAGAGAGACAGGACCTGCTACTCTCTCACAGTACACAGAGAGACTGGACCCTGCTACTCTCTCACAGTACACAGAGAGACTGGACCTGCTACTCTCTCACAGTACACAGAGAGACTGGACCTGCTACTCTCTCACAGTACACAGAGAGACTGGACCTGCTACTCTCTCACAGTACACAGAGAGACAGGACCTGCTACTCTCACAGTACACAGAGAGACAGGACCTGCTACTCTCTCACAGTACACAGAGAGACTGGAACCTGCTACTCTCTCACAGTACACAGAGAGATTGGACCTGCTACTCTCTCACAGTACACAAAGAGACTGGGACCTGCTACTCTCTCACAGTACACAGAGAGACTGGACCTGCTACTCTCTCTCTCTGGGCTGGGTTAAGGGTCTCTCTCTCTGGCTGGGTTAAGGGTTCTCTCTCTCTCTCTCTGGGCTGGGTTAAGGGTTCTCTCTCTGGGCTGGGTTAAGGGTTCTCTCTCTGGGCTGGGTTAAGGGTTCTCTCTCTCTGGGCTGGGTTAAGGGTTCTCTCTCTCTGGGCTGGGTTAAGGGTTCTCTCTCTCTCTGGGCTGGGTTAAGGGTTCTCTCTCTCTCTGGGCTGGGTTAAGGGTTCTCTCTCTCTCTCTCTGGGCTGGGTTAAGGGTTCTCTCTCTCTCTGGGCTGGGTTAAGGGTTCTCTCTCTCTGGCTGGGTTAAGGGTTCTCTCTCTCTCTCTCTGGGCTGGGTTAAGGGTTCTCGTCTGGGCTGGGTTAAGGGTTCTCTCTCTCTCTGGGCTGGGTTAAGGGTTCTCTCTCTCTCTGGGCTGGGTTAAGGGTTCTCTCTCTCTCTGGGCTGGGTTAAGGGTTCTCTCTCTCTGGGCTGGGTTAAGGGTTCTCTCTCTGGCTGGGTTAAGGGTTCTCTCTCTCTCTCTCTGGGCTGGGTTAAGGGTTCTCTCTCTCTGGGCTGGGTTAAGGGTTCTCTCTCTGGGCTGGTTAAGGGTTCTCTCTCTGGGCTGGGTTAAGGGTTCTCTCTCTAGGAGGACACACCAGGGTTCATTTTGAGAGGAGTTCTCAAACACAGAACAGGGGTCAGATTGGTAATAGATTATGGATTAGGTTTTGGAGTATGAAACATCAGACTGCCAAACTCCCGAGAGGAGAGAGAATCCCTCCCTCCCTCTCTCCACCCCCCTCCATCCCTCCCTCCCTCCACCCCCCCTCCATCCCTCCCTCCCTCCATCCCCCCATCCATCCATCCCTCCCTCCCTCCACCCCTCCCTCCCTCCACCCCTCCCTCCCTCCCTCCCTCCCTCCCTCCCTCCACCCCTCCCTCCCTCCCTCCCTCCACCCCTCCATCCCCCCCTCCATCCACCCCTCCCTCCCTCCCCCATCCATCCATCCACCCCTCCCTCCCTCCCCCTCCATCCACCCCTCCCTCCCTCCCCCCTCCCTCCATCCCTCCGCCCTCCATCCCTCCCTCCATCCCTCCCTCCCTCCATCCACCCCTCCCTCCCTCCCTCCATCCACCCCTCCCTCCCGCCCTCCCTCCATCCATCCCTCCATCCACCCCTCCCTCCCTCCATCCCGTGTACATTCTTCCAGCCAGGCAGGCTGGCGCTGTCTGAGGAATCATATAAAACTCTGACACCACCTGTTCCAATAAGGATGTATTGTTCATTCTAACTTCCCATCACAGAGACACAAGGTTTCATTTCCTACCAGCTAGTGTCCAGAGAAGAAGAGTTGTGGCCTGAATCTGAACTCTGACCTGTCGGGTGTCTGAAGTAGTAGTCAGTAGTACAGGAACAAGGTGTACTCTTACCTGTCGGGTGCCATCCTACCAGAGGGATAATACTGAGTTAAAGAAGTAGCCTGGTGTCATCCTACCAGAGGGATAATACTGAGTTAAAGAAGTAGCCTGGTGTCATCCTACCAGAGGGATAATACTGAGTTAAAGAAGTAGCCTGGTGTCATCCTATCAGAGGGATAATACTGAGTTAAAGAAGTAGCCTGGTGTCATCCTACCAGAGGGATAATACTGAGTTAAAGAAGTAGCCTGGTGTCATCCTATCAGAGGGATAATACTGAGTTAAAGAAGTAGCCTGGTGTCATCCTACCAGAGGGATAATACTGAGTTAAAGAAGTAGCCTGGTGTCATCCTATCAGAGGGATAATACTGAGTTAAAGAAGTAGCCTGGTGTCATCCTACCAGAGGGATAATACTGAGTTAAAGAAGTAGCCTGGTGTCATCCTACCAGAGGGATAATACTGAGTTAAAGAAGTAGCCTGGTGTCATCCTATCAGAGGGATAATACTGAGTTAAAGAAGTAGCCTGGTGTCATCCTACCAGAGGGATAATACTGAGTTAAAGAAGTAGCCTGGTGTCATCCAGCCAGAGGGATAATACTGAGTTAAAGAAGTAGCCTGGTGTCATCCTAACAGAGGGATAATACTGAGTTAAAGAAGTAGCCTGGGGGGGGGGGTAAACACAGCTCTCTGATCTGGAAGGGAACCAGTTCATTATTCTGGAACAGTCTCTAGTCTGGACTCCATCCAGGATCAGAGGGTTTATAAAGACAGGAAACCCAAGCAGTTTGGAGTCAGATATCAGATCACCCCCTGCATCTCCCTCTCCACCTCCTACTGCCTCTCCCTCTCCACCTCCTACTGCCTCTCCACCTCCTACTGCCTCTCCCTCTCCACCTCCTCCCTGCCTCTCCCTCTCCACCTCCTACTGCCTCTCCCTCTCCACTTCCTACTGCCTCTCCATCTCCTACTGCCTCTCCACCTCCTACTGCCTCTCCCTCTCCACCTCCTACTGCCTCTCCCTCTCCACCTCCTACTGCCTCTCCACTTCCTACTGCCTCTCCCTCTCCACCTCCTACTGCCTCTCCCTCTCCACCTCCTACTGCCTCTCCACCTCCTACTGCCTCTCCATCTCCATCTCCTACTGCTCTCCCTCTCCACCTCCTACTGCCTCTCCCTCTCCACCTCCTACTGCCTCTCCACTTCCTACTGCCTCTCCATCTCCACCTCCTACTGCCTCTCCACCTCCTACTGCCTCTCCACCTCCTACTGCCTCTCCACCTCCCTACTGCCTCTCCACCTCCTACTGCCTCTCCACCTCCTACTGCCTCTCCCTCTCCACCTCCTACTGCCTCTCCACCTCCTACTGCCTCTCCACCTCCTACTGCCTCTGCCTCTCCACCTCCTACTGGCCTCTCCACCTCCTACTGCCTTCTCCTCTCCACCTCATACTGCCTCTCCACCTCCTACTGCCTCTCCACCTCCTACTGCCTCTCCACCTCCTACTGCCTCTCCCTCTCCACCTCCTACTGCCTCTCCACCTCCTACTGCCTCTCCACCTCCTACTGCCTCTCCACCTCTACTGCCTTCCCCCTCCTACTGCCTCTCCCTCTCCACCTCCTACTGCCTCTCCACCTCCTACTGCTCTCCACCTCCTACTGCCTTCCACCTCCTACTGCCTCTCCACCTCCTACTGCCTCTCCACCCCTACTGCCTCTCCACCTCCTACTGCCTCTCCCTCTCCACCTCCTACTGCCTCTCCCTCTCCACCTCCTACTCCCTCTCCACCTCCTTACTGCCTCTCCACCTCCTACATGCCTCTCCACCTCCTACTGCCTCTCCACCTCCTACTGCTCTCCACCTCCGCTCTCCCTACATCCTCCTCTTCCACTCCTCCTCCTGTCCTCCTCTCTCTCTCTCTCTCTACTCATCCCACTCTCTACCTCATTCACCTCCTCCCGTCTTCCACTCCTCCTCCCTGTCTTCTCTGTCTCTCTGTCCTTCTTCGGTCTCTCTGTCTCTCTGTCTCTCTGTCTCTCTCTCTCTCTCTCCTCTCTCTCTCTCTCCTCTCTCTCTCATCCCACTCTCTACCTCATTCACCTCCTCCCTCTTCCACTCCTCCTCCCTGTCCTCCTCTCTCTCCCTCTTCCTCTCTCTCTCTCTCTCCTCCTCCCTCTCTCTCTCTCCCTCTACCTCTTCCCTCCCTCTCTCTCTCTCTCTCTCTACCTCCTCCCTCTTCCACTCCTCCTCCCTGTCCTCCTCTCTCCCCCTCCTCTCCCTACCTCCTCCTCCTCCTCCTCATACTCCTCCCACTCTCTACCTCCCTCTCTATCTACCTCCTCCTCCCTATCCTCTCTCTACCTCCTTCTCCTCCTCTCGACCTCCTTCTCATCCTCCCTCTCTCTCTACCTCCTCCTCCCTCTCTCTACCTCCTCCTCCCTATCCTTTATCCTCCTCCCTGTCCTCATCCACTCCTCCTCCCTGTCCTCCTCCTCCTAGTCTTTCCGTCATCCATCCCTCCATCTGCTGTGATGGATCATGGTACGACATCAAACGCTCCTCTTTAGAGAGCAGAGCAGGGGACTATACCTCCTCCCTATCCTCTCTCTACCTCCTCCCTGTCCTCCTCCTCTCTCCTTTAGAGAGCAGAGCAGGGGACTCTACCTCCTCCCTGTCCTCCTCCCTGTCCTCCTCCTCTCTCCTTTAGAGAGCAGAGCAGGGGACTCTACCTCCTCCTCCTCTCTCCTTTAGAGAGCAGAGCAGGGGACTCTACCTCCTCCTCCTCTCTCCTTTAGAGAGCAGAGCAGGGGACTCTACCTCCTCCATGTCCTCCTCCCTGTCATCCTCCTCTCTCCTTTAGAGAGCAGAGCAGGGGACTCTACCTCCTCCTCTCTCCTTTAGAGAGCAGAGCAGGGGACTCTACCTCCTCCCTGTCCTCCTCCATGTCCTCCTCCTCTCTCCTTTAGAGAGCAGAGCAGGGGACTCTACCTCCTCCCTGTCCTCCTTCCTGTCCTCCTCCTCTCTCCTTTAGAGAGCAGAGCAGGGGACTCTACCTCCTCCCTGTCCTCCTCCCTGTCCTCCTCCTCTCTCCTTTAGAGAGCAGAGCAGGGGACTCTACCTCCTCCTCCTCTCTCCTTTAGAGAGCAGAGCAGGGGACTCTACCTCCTCCTCCTCTCTCCTTTAGAGAGCAGAGCAGGGGACTACCTCCTCCCTGTCCTCCTTCCTGTCCTCCTCCTCTCTCCTTTAGAGAGCAGAGCAGGGGACTCTACCTCCTCCTCTCTCCTTTAGAGAGCAGAGCAGGGGACTCTACCTCCTCCCTGTCCTCCTCCATGTCCTCCTCCTCTCTCCTTTAGAGAGCAGAGCAGGGGACTCTACCTCCTCCCTGTCCTCCTTCCTGTCCTCCTCCTCTCTCCTTTAGAGAGCAGAGCAGGGGACTCTACCTCCTCCCTGTCCTCCTTCCTGTCCTCCTCCTCTCTCCTTTAGAGAGCAGAGCAGGGGACTCTACCTCCTCCTCTCTCCTTTAGAGAGCAGAGCAGGGGACTCTACCTCCTCCCTGTCCTCCTCCATGTCCTCCTCCTCTCTCCTTTAGAGAGCAGAGCAGGGGACCACTGAGCCACTGGTGACCAGACTGCAGCAGTCTTTCATCTAGAGACCTGCTCCCAGAGGGGAATACAGAGTCTCTGTCTGCACTGGTTAGTCCTAACAAATAACCTGATGGCTGTAGGTGAATGAACGGGAGGGAGGAGGGACGTTCGGCGCAGCTGGGGAATTACTGGCAATTGGTTGAGTCTGGAGCTGGAGGTTATAGGTAGACTGAGAGGATGGGATTAGACAGGGGGTTATAGGTAGACTGAGAGGATGGGATTAGACAGGAGGTTATAGTTAGACTGAGAGGATGTCATTAGACAGGAGGTTATAGTTAGACTGAGAGGATGGGATTAGGCAGGGGGTTATAGTTAGATTTAGGCAGGGGGTTATAGTTAGATTTAGGCAGGGGTTATAGTTAGATTTAGAGGATGGGATTAGACAGGGGGTTATAGTTAGATTTAGACAGGGGTTATAGTTAGATTTAGGCAGGGGGTTATAGTTAGATTTAGGCAGGGGGTTATAGTTAGATTTAGACAGGGGTTATAGTTAGATTTAGACAGGGGGTTATAGTTAGATTTAGGCAGGGGGTTATAGTTAGATTTAGGCAGGGGTTATAGTTAGATTTAGGCAGGGGTTATAGTTAGATTTAGACAGGGGGTTATAGTTAGATTTAGGCAGGGGGTTATAGTTAGATTTAGGCAGG
>NW_022265976.1:104051-121551 GCF_002021735.2 Oncorhynchus kisutch | reverse complement strand
ACGTTCCTTGATATCTTTTAAATATCGTGTTTCAGCTCGGCGTGAGGAGAAGACGGATGATGGATGGAGAGAGAGGGTGATAAACGACAGGGCTGATCCACCCTGATGAGAGGACTGACGTCAGGCTCGGCTAAGGACCCAGGGGGGCGTAGTGGTGGGGGTAAGGACTGCAGGGCCGTGGGGGGGGTAGAGGAGAATAGCCAGCAGAAAGTTCTTATAGCAAGTCCATCGCATCGCCTTAAAACGTGTCGTATGCAAATCCATGTAACTCATCTAATGTGGGGGGGGGGGGGGGGGGGGGCAGGGAGGAGGAAGGAGCAGAACAGTCCTTCAGAGCACTGAGGGGGGGGGGGGGGGGGGACAGAGAGGAGGAAGGTACAGACCAGTCCTTCAGAGCACTGAGGGTGGGGGGGCAGAGAGGAGGAAGGAACAGACCAGTCCTTCAGAGCACTGAGGGGGGGGGGGGGACAGGGAGGAGGAAGGATCAGAACAGTCCTTCAGAGCACTGAGGGGGGGGGGGGGGGGGGCAGAGAGGAGGAAGGAACAGAACAGTCCTTCAGAGCACTGAGGGGGGGTGGGGGGGGCAGAGAGGAGGAAGGAATGGTTTTGTCTGGATCAACTTAAAGCATCATCATCCTCCTCTAGCAGCAGAGACCCGTCTGTGGCTCATTGAACTTTTCATTGACGAGACCGTCTCCCGTTGCAGATTTATTCATCCGATCTGTCATGTTGACGCGACGGATTCATAACGTCAGAAATACCGTTGAAATAACGCTGCCTAACAAAATGAAAAGTTCGGTCTCTCGCCCCCCCCCCCCCCCGGCCGGCCCTGATGTCAGTCCGTGCAGCAGACAGACAGACAGACAGGCATGAAGTCAGGAGAAACCAATAAGATAGCTCTTCGAAGCGTGATGGAGTCTTGAGTGAGAGGCCGGCCCAGCCAGCCTGATATCTCTCCCCCCCCCCCCCGGCCCAGCCAGCCTGATATCTCCCCCCCCCCCCCCCGGCCCAGCCAGCCTGCGCTGAAACAGACATGTAGAGGGTTTTCATTAAACTCCTCATCTCTTCACTGACATTTGTGACAACCGCAGACCGCCAGAAATACTGCAGAGAAACTTTACTTTGTAGAACAATGAGTTACGAAGGACGGACAGAGTATGAAAATACCAGCCAATGAGAAAACAGGCTGGGCCAACAGTCAAAAGAGGGACAGATAGAGGCCCTGTTTTCCTGTAGCTTGTCCTGTAGTGGGACAGACAGAGGACATTAAGCCCTGTGTTCCTGTAGCTTGTCCTGTAGTGTTACAGAGGAGGACATTAAGCCCTGTGTTCCTGTAGCTTGTCCTGTAGTGTTACAGAGGAGGACATTAAGCCCTGTGTTCCTGTAGCTTGTCCTGTAGTGGTACAGACAGAGGACATTAAGCCCTGTGTTCCTGTAGTTTGTCCTGTAGTGGTACAGAGGAGGACATTAAGCCCTGTGTTCCTGTAGCTTGTCCTGTAGGGTTACAGAGGAGGACATTAAGCTCTGTGTTCCTGTAGCTTGTCCTGTAGTGGTACAGAGGAGGACATTAAGCCCTGTGTTCCTGTAGCTTGTCCTGTAGTGGTACAGAGGAGGACATTAAGCCCTGTGTTCCTGTAGCTTGTCCTGTAGTGTTACAGAGGAGGACATTAAGTCCTGTGTTCCTGTAGTTTGTCCTGTAGTGGGACAGAGGAGGACATTAAGCCCTGTGTTCCTGTAGCTTGTCCTGTAGTGTTACAGAGGAGGACATTAAGCCCTGTGCTCCTGTAGCTTGTAGTCTACTAGACTAGAGGTCTACTTTTATTATTCCCAGGTCTCTCCCCCTGGTTTCTGGTCTCTCCCCCTGGTTTCTGGTCTCCCCCCTGGTTTCTGGTCTCTCCTCCTGGTTTCTGGTCCATCCCCAGGTCTCTCCCCCTGGTTCCTGGTCTCTCCCCCTGGTTTCTGGTCTCCCCCCCTGGTTTCTGGTCTCCCCCCTGGTTTCTGGTCCATCCCCAGATCTCTCCCCCTGGTTCCTGGTCTCTTCCCCTGGTTTCTGGTCCATTACCAGGTCTCTCCCCCTGGTTTCTGGTCCATCCCCAGGTCTCTCCCCCTGGTTCCTGTTCTCTCTCCCTGGTTTCTGGTCTCTCCCCAGGGCTTTCCCCCTGGTTTCTGGTCTCTCCTCCTGGTTTCTGGTCCATCCCCAGGTCTCTCCCCATGGTTCCTGGTCTCTCCCCCTGGTGTCTGGTCCATCCACAGGTCTCACCCCCTGGTTTCTGGTCATTCCCCAGGTCTCTTCCCCTGGTTTCTGGTCATTCCCCAGGTCTCTCCCCCTGGTTTCTGGTCAAGTCCCAGGGCTCTCCCCCTAGTTTCTGGTCTCTCCCCCTGGTTTCCGGTCCATCCCCAGGTCTCTCCCCCTGGTTTCTGGTCTCTCCCCCTGGTTTCTGGTCTCTCCCACTGGTTTCTGGTCTCTCCCCCTGGTTTCCAGTCCATTCCCAGGTCTCTCCCCCTGGTTTCTGGTCTCTCCCCCTGGTTTCATGTCTCTCCCTGGTTTCTGGTCTTTCCACCTGGTTTCTGGTCTCTCCCCAGGTCTCTCCCCCTGGTTTCTGGTCTCTCCCCCTGGTGTCTCGTCTCTCCCCCTGGTGTCTGGTCTCTCCCCCTGGTTTCTGGTCCATCCCAAGGGCTCTCCCCCTGGTGTCTGGTCTCTCCCCCTGGTTTCCGGTCCATCCCCAGGGCTCCCCCCCCTGGTTTCTCCCCCTGGTTTCTGGTATCTCCCCAGGTCTCCCCCCTGGTGTCTGGTCCATCCCCCTGGTTTCCGGTCCATACCCAGGTCTCTCCCCCTGGTTTCTGGTCTCTCCCCCTGGTTTCCGGTCTCTCCCCCTGGTTTCTGGTCCATCACCAGGTCTCTCCCCCTGGTTTCTGGTCCATCCCCAGGTCTCTCCCCCTGGTTTCTGGTCTCTCCCCCTGGTGTCTGGTCTCTCCCCCTGGTTTCCGGTCCATCCCCAGGTCTCTCCCCCTGGTTTCTGGTCTCTCCCCCTGGTTTCTGGTCTCTCCCCCTGGTTTCTGGTCTCTCCCCCTGGTTTCCAGTCCATTCCCAGGTCTCTCCCCCTGGTGTCTGGTCTCTCCCCCTGGTTTCCGGTCAATTCCTAGGTCTCTCCCCCTGGTTTCTGGTCTCTCCCCCTGGTTTCTGGTCTCTCCCGCTGGTTTCTGGTCTCTCCCCCTGGTTTCCGGTCCATTCCCAGGTCTATCCCCCTGGTTTCAGGTCTCTCCCCCTGGTTTCTGGTCTCTCCCCCTGGTTTCCGGTCTATTCCCAGGTCTCTCCCCCTGGTTTCTGGTCTCTCCCCCGGGTTTCTGGTCTCTCCCCCTGGTTTCTGGTCTCTCCCCCTGGTTTCCGGTCCATTCCCAGGTCTCTGCCCCTGGTTTCTGGTCTCTCCCCCTGGTTTCCGGTCCATTACCAGGGCTCTCCCCCTGGTTTCTGGTCTCTCCCCCTGGTTTCCGGTCCATCCCCAGGTCTCTCCCCCTGGTTTCTGGGCTCTCCCCCTGGTTTCTGGGCTCTCCCCCTGGTTTCTGGTCTCTCCCCATGGTTTCCGGTCCATCCCCAGGTCTCTCCCCCTGGTTTCCGGTCCATCCCCAGGTCTCTCCCCTGGTGTCTGGTCTCTCCCCCTGGTTTCAGGTCTCTCCCCCTGGTTTCAGGTCTCTCCCCTGGTTTCTGGTCTCTCCCCATGGTTTCCGGTCCATCCCCAGGTCTCTCCCCCTGGTTTCTGGTCTCTCCCCCTGGTTTCCGGTCCATCCCCAGGTCTCTCCCCCTGGTTTCGGGTCTCTCCCCCTGGTTTCCGGTCCATGCCCAGGTCTCCGTCATGCTAAAGATATGTCACAGCTCGTATATAGCCCAGTACCCCAGACCTGGCCAACCCAGACCTGGCCAACCCAGACCTGGCCAACCCAGACCTGGCCAACCCAGACCTGGCCAACCCAGACCTGGCCAACCCAGACCTGGCCACCTCCCCCCAGATCTGGCCAACCCAGACCTGGCCACCTCCCCCCAGACCTGGCCAACCCAGACCTGGCCACCTCCCCCCAGACCTGGCCACCTCCCCCCAGACCTGGCCAACCCAGACCTGGCCACCTCCCCCCAGGCCTGGCCACCTCCCCAGACCTGGCCACCTCCCCCCAGACCTGGCCAACCCAGACCTGGCCACCTCCCCCCAGACCTGGCCAACCCAGACCTGGCCACCTCCCCCCAGACCTGGCCACACCTCCCCCCAGACCTGGCCACCTCCCCCCAGACCTGGCCACCTCCCCCCAGACCTGGCCACTCCCCCCCAGACCTGGCCACTCCCCCCCAGACCTGGCCACTCCCCCCAGACCTGGCCACTCCCCCCAGACCTGGCCACCTCCCCCCAGACCTGGCCAACCCAGACCTGGCCACCTCCCCCCAGACCTGGCCAACCCAGACCTGGCCACCTCCCCAGACCTGGTCACTCCCCCCAGACCTGGCCACCTCCCCCCAGACCTGGCCACTCCCCCCAGACCTGGCCACCTCCCCCCAGACCTGGCCACTCCCCCCAGACCTGGCCACCTCCCCCCAGACCTGGCCAACCCAGACCTGGCCACCACCCCAGACCTGGCCACTCCCCCCAGACCTGGCCACACCTCCCCCCAGACCTGGCCACTCCCCCCAGACCTGGCCACTCCCCCCAGACCTGGCCACTCCCCCCCAGACCTGGCCACTCCCCCCAGACCTGGCCACACCTCCCCCCAGACCTGGCCACTCCCCCCAGACCTGGCCACTCCCCCCAGACCTGGCCACTCCCCCCCCAGACCTGGCCACTCCCCCCAGACCTGGCCACTCCCCCCTACAGCAGTGGGTTCAGAGCTCCATAAAACATCACTTTACAGTTATAAAACATATTTACTTCCAGGAGAGGAATGAACCTTCCAGGAGAGGAATGAACCTTCCAGGAGAGGAATGAACCTTCCAGGAGAGGAATGAACCTTCCAGGAGAGGAATGAACCTTCCAGGAGAGGAATGAACCTTCCAGGAGAGGAATGAACCTTCCAGGAGAGGAATGAACCTTCCAGGAGAGGAATGAACGAACACACACACACGCTCTCTCGCACACACACACACTGGCTCTCTCACACACACACTGGCGCTCACACACACACATACACACACACGCACACACGCACACTGGCTCTCTCACACACACACTGGCGCTCACACACACACATACACACACACACGCACACACACACACTGGCTCTCTCACACACACACTGGCTCTCTCACACACACACTGGCGCTCACACACACACACTGGCGCTCACACACACACACACACACACGCACACACGCACACACGCACACTGGCTCTCTCACACACACACTGGCGCTCACACACACACATACACACGCACACACACACACACACACACACACTGGCTCTCTCACACACACACTGGCGCTCACACACACACATACACACACACACGCACACACACACACTGGCTCTCTCACACACACACACACACACACACACACACACACACACACACACACACACACACACACACACAGAGTCATCCACTCAGACACACAGATACCTCCCCACAGAGTCATCCACTCAGACACACAGATACCTCCCCACAGAGTCATCCACTCAGACACACAGATACCTCCCCACAGACCCACCTCTCTATTTTTCATGCCCCAACCAGACACATAAAGCATGGTGTTTCTCCTCCAGAACCCTCCCATTAAAACATACCACTGGCCTCTGAAGGGAGAGGAGACCGCTCGGTGTAATCTGTCACCACAAACCACAGTCACAGTAGTAGTGTGTGAAGTGAGCAGCACTCAACGTGCCACTGTAGAGTAAGCCGTAGTCAAACCAGGAGTTCAGGTGGGCCTCCGGGTTTCAGCTGCCCAAGGTAAGGGAAGGAGGTGCTCAACAAAACAACACAACCACCGCATAAATCATGATTAGGGGTTTTACTGGGAAATATTTAAGGAAGAAAGGAGTTCGGAGCGCTCAACAAAAGAGGTAGAGATTCATTACTTATAGTTGACTTTAATCCATTATTCAGGAGGAGTAGAGGTGACTGATGTTTCCTCGTGATCTGATCACCAAGCTCCTATTTATAGCCTAGTGGCCCTATTGAGACACAAGCTTCAATGAGACACAAGCTTCAATGCCATACAACACTCCTTCCGTGGCCTCCAACTGCTCTTAAACGCTAGTAAAACCAAATGCATGCTTTTCAACCGGTCGCTGCCTGCACCTGCATGCCCGACTAGCATCACCACCCTGGATGGTTCCGACCTAGAATATGTGGACGTCTATAAGTACCTAGGTGTCTGGCTAGACTGCAAACTCTCCTTCCAGACTCATATCAAACATCTCCAATCGAAAATCAAATCAAGAGTCGGCTTTCTATTCCGCAACAAAGCCTCCTTCACTCAAGCCGCCAAGCTTACCCTAGTAAAACTGACTATCCTACCGATCCTCGACTTCGGCGATGTCATCTACAAAATGGCTTCCAACACTCTACTCAGCAAACTGGATGCAGTCTATCACAGTGCCATCCGTTTTGTCACTAAAGCACCTTATACTACCCACCACTGCGACTTGTATGCTCTAGTCGGCTGGCCCTCGCTACATATTCGTCGCCAGACCCACTGGCTCCAGGTCATCTACAAGTCTATGCTAGGTAAAGCTCCGCCTTATCTCAGCTCACTGGTCACGATGGCAACACCCATCCGTAGCACGCGCTCCAGCAGGTGTATCTCACTGATCATCCCTAAAGCCAACACCTCATTTGGCCGCCTTTCGTTCCAGTACTCTGCTGCCTGTGACTGGAACGAATTGCAAAAATCGCTGAAGTTGGAGACTTTTATCTCCCTCACCAACTTCAAACATCAGCTATCTGAGCAGCTAACCGATCGCTGCAGCTGTACATAGTCTATTGGTAAATAGCCCACCCTTTTCACCTACCTCATCCCCGTACTGTTTTTATTTATTTACTTTTCTGCTCTTCTGCACACCAATATCTCTACCTGTACATGACCATCTGATCTTTTATCACTCCAGTGTTAATCTGCAAAATTGTAATTATTTGCCTACCTCCTCATGCCTTTTGCACACATTGTATATAGACCCCCCCCTTCGTTTTCTACTGTGTTATTGACTTGTTAATTGTTTACTCCATGTGTAACTCTTTGTTGTATGCTCACACTGCTATGCTTTATCTTGGCCAGGTCGCAGTTGCAAATGAGAACTTGTTCTCAACTAGCCTACCTGGTTAAATAAAGGTGAAATAAAATAAAAAAATAAAAAATGGAAGACAATTATAATAATCATATCATTCAAGGTAAATGGCAAATTATAAAGTAGAAGAAGGAGGAAAAGAAGAAGGAAGGAGACGGAGATGAAGGAGAAGGAAGGAGACGGAGAAGAAGAAGAAGAAGAAGGAAGGAGAAGAAGGAAGGAGACGGAGAAGAAGAAGAAGAAGGAAGGAGAAGAAGGAAAGAGATGGAGAAGAAGGAGAAGAAGGAAGGAGACGGAGAAGAAGAAGAAGGAAGGAGAAGAAGAAGAAGGAAGGAGACGGAGATGAAGGAGAAGAAGGAAGGAGAAGAAGGAAAGAGATGGAGAAGAAGGAGAAGAAGGAAGGAGAGGAAGGAAAGAGATGGAGAAGAAGGAGAAGAAGGAAGGAGACGGAGAAGAAGAAGAAGGAAGGAGAAGAAGGAAAGAGATGGAGAAGAATCAGAAGAAGGAAGGAGACGGAGAAGAAGAAGAAGAAGGAAGGAGAAGAAGGAAGGAGACGGAGAAGAAGAAGAAGAAGGAAGGAGAAGAAGGAAAGAGATGGAGAAGAAGGAGAAGAAGGAAGGAGACGGAGAAGAAGAAGAAGAAGGAAGGAGAAGAAGAAGAAGGAAGGAGACGGAGATGAAGGAGAAGAAGGAAGGAGAAGAAGGAGAAGAAGGAAGGAGAAGAAGGAAAGAGATGGAGAAGAAGGAGAAGAAGGAAGGAGACGGAGAAGAAGAAGAAGGAAGGAGACGGAGATGAAGAAGAAGGAAGGAGACGGAGATGAAGGAGAAGAAGAAGGAAGGAGACGGAGATGAAGGAGAAGAAGAAGAAGGAGAAGAAGAAGAAGGAGAAGAAGAAGGAGAAGAAGAAGAAAGAAGTCATGTGTCTCGTTGATCAATGTTTTTTTAAGTATAGTGCCATCAGAAAGTATCCCCCCTTGACTTGTTCCACATGTTGTTGTGTTACAACGTGGGATTCAAATGGATTTAAATGGTCATTTTTGTCAACGTGTTGATCACTGACAGCCATTTGACAGCAATTGCCAGCCATTTTTAAGTCTTGCCATAGATTTACAAGCAGATTTAAGTCAACTATAATTGGGCATCTCAGGAACATTCACTGTCTTCTTGGTGAGCAACTCCTGTGGATGTTTGGCCTTGTGTTTTAGGTTATTGTCCTGCTGAAAGGTGACTTCATCTCCCAGTGTCTGGTGGAAAGCAGACTGAAGCAGGGTTTTCCTCTGTGATTAACTCTATTCCGTATCTTTTTATTATAAAAAAAAACAACTAGTCCTTGTCGATGACAAGCATACCCATAACATGATGAAGCCACCACCACGCTTGAACACCTTTAGAGTGGTGTGTTGTATTTACTCCAAACACTTTGTATTCAGGACAGGAAGTGACATTGTTTTACAGTTCTACTTTGACTCCCTTATTGCAAACAAGATGCTTGTTTTGGAATATGTTTTTATTCTGTACAGACTTCCTTCCTTTCCTTCTGTAAATTGGGTTAGTGTTGTGGAGTAACTACAATGTTGTTGATCCATCCTCAGTTTTCTCCTATCACAGTCATTAAACTCTGTAACTGTTTTAAAGAAAACATTGGCCTCATGGGTGAAATCCCAGAGTGGTTTCCTTCCTCTCCGGCAACTGAGTTAGGAAGGACACCTGTATCTTGGTAGTGACTGGGTGAATTGATACACCATCCAAAGTGTAATTAAGAACACAATACTCAAAGGGATATTCAATGTCTGCTTTTTTTTTTTTTTTACCCATCTACCAATCGGTGCCCTTCTTTGTGAGGCATTGGAAAACCTCCCTGGTCTTTGTGGTTGACTCTGTGTTTGAAATTGACTGCTCGACTGAGGGACATAACAGATAATTATATGTTGGGGTACAGAGATGAGGTAGTCATGTTAAACACTATTATTGAACACAGAGTCCAATACAACTTAAAATATGACATGTTAAGCACATGTTTGACTCCTTAACTTATTTACGCCATAACAAAGGGATTGAATACCTTTTGATTTAAGACATTTCAGCTTTACATTTAATTTTTTATTTTATTTGTAAAGAATAATAATTCTTTAAATAAATCCACTTTGACATTATGGGGCATTGTGGGTAGGCCAGTGACAAACAATCCCAATTGAAACCAATTTTAAATTCAGGCTGTAACAACAACAACAACGACAACAACATGTGGATAAAGTCAATGGGTTTGAATACTGTCTGAAGGCTCTGTAAATACACACGGGGTGATTACTGTCTGAAGGCTCTGTAAATACACACGGGTGATTACTGTCTGAAGGCTCTGTAAATACACACGGGTGATTACTGTCTGAAGGCTCTGTAAATACACACGGGGTGAATACTGTCTGAAGGCTCTGTAAATACACACGGGTGAATACTGTCTGAAGGCTCTGTATATACACACGGGTGATTACTGAATACTGTTTGAAGGCTCTGTAAATACACACGGGTGAATACTGTCTGAAGGCTCTGTAAATACACACGGGTGATTACTGTCTGAAGGCTCTGTAAATACACACGGGTGATTACTGTCTGAAGGCTCTGTAAATACACATGGGTGATTACTGTCTGAAGGCTCTGTAAATACACACGGGTGAATACTGTCTGAAGGCTCTGTAAATACACACGGGTGATTACTGAATACTGTCTGAAGGCTCTGTAAATACACACGGGGTGAATACTGTCTGAAGGCTCTGTAAATACACACGGGTGAATACTGTCTGAAGGCTCTGTAAATACAAACGGGTGAATACTGTCTGAAGGCTCTGTAAATACACACGGGTGATTACTGTCTGAAGGCTCTGTAAATACACACGGGTGATTACTGAATACTGTCTGAAGGCCCTGTAAATACACACGGGGTGAATACTGTCTGAAGGCTCTGTATATACACACGGGGTGAATACTGTCTGAAGGCTCTGTATATACACACGGGTGATTACTGTCTGAAGGCTCTGGAAATACACACGGGTGATTACTGTCTGAAGGCTCTGTATATAGACACGGGTGATTACTGTCTGAAGGCTCTGTATATACACACGGGTGATTACTGTCTGAAGGCTCTGTAAATACACACGGGTGATTACTGTCTGAAGGCTCTGTAAATACACACGGGTGATTACTGAATACTGTCTGAAGGCTCTGTAAATACACACGGGTGATTACTGTCTGAAGGCTCTGTAAATACACACGGGGTGAATACTGTCTGAAGGCTCTGTATATACACACGGGGTGAATACTGTCTGAAGGCTCTGTATATACACACGGGTGATTACTGTCTGAAGGCTCTGGAAATACACACGGGTGATTACTGTCTGAAGGCTCTGTATATAGACACGGGTGATTACTGTCTGAAGGCTCTGTATATACACACGGGTGATTACTGTCTGAAGGCTCTGTATATAGACACGGGTGATTACTGTCTGAAGGCTCTGTATATACACACGGGTGATTACTGTCTGAAGGCTCTGTAAATACACACGGGTGATTACTGTCTGAAGGCTCTGTAAATACACACGGGTGATTACTGTCTGAAGGCTCTGTATATACACACGGGTGATTACTGTCTGAAGGCTCTGTAAATACACACGGGGTGATTACTTGGGTGTCTGTGAAAACAGAGACAAAATAAGCAAGGCCACATTATAGAATCAAGGCCACATTATAGAATCAAGGCCACATTATAGAATCAAGGCCACATTATAGAATCAAGGCCACATTATAGAATCAAGGCCACATTATAGAATCAAGGCCACATTATAGAATCAAGGCCACATTATAGAATCAAGGCCACATTATAGAATCAAGGCCACATTACAAAAACAAGGCCAGGCCACATTATAGAATCAAGGCCACATTATAGAAATAAGGCCACATTATAGAATCAAGGCCACATTACAGAAACAAGGCCACATTATAGAATCAAGGCCACATTATAGAAACAAGGCCACATTATAGAATCAAGGCCACGTTATAGAATCAAGGCCACGTTATAGAATCAATGCTACGTTATAGAATCAAGGCCACGTTATAGAATCAAGGCCACGTTATAGAATCAAGGCCACGTTATAGAATCAAGGCCACGTTATAGAATCAAGGCCACGTTATAGAATCAAGGCCACGTTATAGAATCAAGGCCACATTATAGAATCAAGGCCACATTATAGAAACAAGGCCACATTATAGAATCAAGACCACATTATAGTATCAAGGCCACATTACAGAAACAAGGCCACATTATAGAATCAAGGCCACATTATAGAATCAAGGCCACATTATAGAATCAAGGCCACATTATAGAAACAAGGCCACATTATAGAATCAAGGCCACATTATAGATTCAAGGCCACATTACAGAAACAAGGCCACATTATAGAATCAAGGCCACATTATAGAATCAAGACCACATTATAGAATCAAGGCCACATTATAGAATCAAGGCCACATCATAGAATCAAGGCCACATTATAGAATCAAGGCCACATTATAGAATCAAGGCCACGTTATAGAATCAATGCTACGTTATAGAATCAAGGCCACGTTATAGAATCAAGGCCACATTATAGAATCAAGGCCACATTATAGAATCAAGGCCACATTACAAAAACAAGGCCACATTATAGAATCAAGGCCACATTATAGAAATAAGGCCACATTATAGAATCAAGGCCACATTACAGAAACAAGGCCACATTATAGAATCAAGGCCACATTATAGAAACAAGGCCACGTTATAGAATCAAGGCCACGTTATAGAATCAAGGCCACGTTATAGAATCAATGCTACGTTATAGAATCAAGGCCACGTTATAGAATCAAGGCCACGTTATAGAATCAAGGCCACGTTATAGAATCAAGGCCACGTTATAGAATCAAGGCCACGTTATAGAATCAAGGCCACATTATAGAATCAAGGCCACATTATAGAAACAAGGCCACATTATAGAATCAAGACCACATTATAGTATCAAGGCCACATTACAGAAACAAGGCCACATTATAGAATCAAGGCCACATTATAGAATCAAGGCCACATTATAGAATCAAGGCCACATTATAGAAACAAGGCCACATTATAGAATCAAGGCCACATTATAGATTCAAGGCCACATTACAGAAACAAGGCCACATTATAGAATCAAGGCCACATTATAGAATCAAGACCACATTATAGAATCAAGGCCACATTATAGAATCAAGGCCACATCATAGAATCAAGGCCACATTATAGAATCAAGGCCACGTTATAGAATCAAGGCCACGTTATAGAATCAATGCTACGTTATAGAATCAAGGCCACGTTATAGAATCAAGGCCACGTTATAGAATCAAGGCCACGTTATAGAATCAAGGCCACGTTATAGAATCAAGGCCACGTTATAGAATCAAGGCCACATTATAGAATCAAGGCCACATTATAGAAACAAGGCCACATTATAGAATCAAGACCACATTATAGTATCAAGGCCACATTACAGAAACAAGGCCACATTATAGAATCAAGGCCACATTATAGAATCAAGGCCACATTATAGAATCAAGGCCACATTATAGAAACAAGGCCACATTATAGAATCAAGGCCACATTATAGATTCAAGGCCACATTACAGAAACAAGGCCACATTATAGAATCAAGGCCACATTATAGAATCAAGACCACATTATAGAATCAAGGCCACATTATAGAATCAAGGCCACATCATAGAATCAAGGCCACATTATAGAATCAAGGCCACATTATAGAATCAAGGCCACGTTATAGAATCAATGCTACGTTATAGAATCAAGGCCACGTTATAGAATCAAGGCCACATTATAGAATCAAGGCCACATTATAGAATCAAGGCCACATTACAAAAACAAGGCCACATTATAGAATCAAGGCCACATTATAGAAATAAGGCCACATTATAGAATCAAGGCCACATTACAGAAACAAGGCCACATTATAGAATCAAGGCCACATTATAGAAACAAGGCCACGTTATAGAATCAAGGCCACGTTATAGAATCAAGGCCACGTTATAGAATCAATGCTACGTTATAGAATCAAGGCCACGTTATAGAATCAAGGCCACGTTATAGAATCAAGGCCACGTTATAGAATCAAGGCCACGTTATAGAATCAAGGCCACGTTATAGAATCAAGGCCACATTATAGAATCAAGGCCACATTATAGAAACAAGGCCACATTATAGAATCAAGACCACATTATAGTATCAAGGCCACATTACAGAAACAAGGCCACATTATAGAATCAAGGCCACATTATAGAATCAAGGCCACATTATAGAATCAAGGCCACATTATAGAAACAAGGCCACATTATAGAATCAAGGCCACATTATAGATTCAAGGCCACATTACAGAAACAAGGCCACATTATAGAATCAAGGCCACATTATAGAATCAAGACCACATTATAGAATCAAGGCCACATTATAGAATCAAGGCCACATCATAGAATCAAGGCCACATTATAGAATCAAGGCCACGTTATAGAATCAAGGCCACGTTATAGAATCAATGCTACGTTATAGAATCAAGGCCACGTTATAGAATCAAGGCCACGTTATAGAATCAAGGCCACGTTATAGAATCAAGGCCACGTTATAGAATCAAGGCCACGTTATAGAATCAAGGCCACGTTATAGAATCAAGGCCACATTATAGAATCAAGGCCACATTATAGAAACAAGGCCACATTATAGAATCAAGACCACATTATAGTATCAAGGCCACATTACAGAAACAAGGCCACATTATAGAATCAAGGCCACATTATAGAATCAAGGCCACATTATAGAATCAAGGCCACATTATAGAAACAAGGCCACATTATAGAATCAAGGCCACATTATAGATTCAAGGCCACATTACAGAAACAAGGCCACATTATAGAATCAAGGCCACATTATAGAATCAAGACCACATTATAGAATCAAGGCCACATTATAGAATCAAGGCCACATCATAGAATCAAGGCCACATTATAGAATCAAGGCCACATTATAGAATCAAGGCCACATTATAGAAACAAGGCCACATTATAGAATCAAGGCCACATTATAGAATCAAGGCCACATTATAGAATCAAGGCCACATTATAGAATCAAGGCCACATCACATTATAGAATCAAGGCCACATTATAGAATCAAGGCCACATTATAGAATCAAGGCCACATTATAGAATCAAGGCCACATTATAGAATCAAGGCCACATTATAGAATCAAGGCCACATTATAGAATCAAGACCACATTATAGAATCAAGACCACATTATAGAATCAAGGCCACATTATAGAATCAAGGCCACATCATAGAATCAAGGCCACATTATAGAATCAAGGCCACATCACATTATAGAATCAAGGCCACATTATAGAATCAAGGCCACATTATAGAAACAAGGCCACATTATAGAATCAAGGCCACATTATAGAATCAAGGCCACATTATAGAATCAAGGCCACATTATAGAAACAAGGCCACATTATAGAATCAAGGCCACATTATAGAATCAAGGCCACATTATAGAATCAAGGCCACATTATAGAATCAAGGCCACAGTGTCTAAGGAGTTACTGCCAAGACGCCTCTGTTTGTTTCAGTTGAAATACCACGTCGTCTCCTCTTAGTGACGTGTGGACGAGGTTCATGACTACAAAAGCACAAGGGAGGAAGGTGAGCCATGGCTGGCAATAGTATTGTAGTATTCAAACCGCAGCTGTAAATTACAGTGAGCAGCAATCAATCCGCAGCTGTAGATTACAGTAAGCCGTATTCAAACATCCACTGTAAATTACAGTAAGCAGCATTCAAACCGCCACTGTAGATTACAGTAAGCAGCATTCAAACCGCCACTGTAGATTACAGTAAGCAGCATTCAAACCGCCACTGTAGATTACAGTAAGCAGCATTCAAACCGCCACTGTAGATTACAGTAAGCAGCAATCAAACCGCCACTATAGATTACAGTAAGCAGCATTCAAACTGCCACTGTAAATTACAATAAGCAGCATTCAAACCGCCACTCTAAATTACAGTAAGCAGCAATCAAACCGCAGCTGTAAATTACAGTAATCAGCATTCAAAACGCAACTGTAAATTACAGTAAGCATCATTCAAACCGTCGCTGTAAATAAGAGAGAAGCATTCAAACATCCACTGTAAATTACAGTTAGCAGAATTCAAACGCCAATGTAAATTACAGTAAGCAGCATTCAAACCACAACTGTAAATTACAGTAAGGAGCATTCAAACTGTCGCTGTAAATTAGAGAGCAGAATTCAAACTACCACTGTAAAGGAAGTAGATGTCAAACTACCACTGTAAAGTGAGCAGTATTCAAACTGCAGTAAGTTGGCAGTATTCAAACTAGCAGTGTAAAGTTGGCAGTATTCAAACTGCAGTAAGTACACAGTATTCAAACTAGCAGTGTAAAGTTGGCAGTATTCAAACTAGCAGTGTAAAGTTGGCAGTATTCAAACTGCAGTAAGTCGGCAGTATTCAAACTGCAGTAAGTACACAGTATTCAAACTAGCAGTGTAAAGTCGGCAGTATTCAAACTAGCAGTGTAAAGTTGGCAGTATTCAAACTGCAGTAAGTCGGCAGTATTCAAACTGTAGTGTAAAGTTGGCAGTATTCAAACTGTAGTAAGTTGGCAGTATTCAAACTGTAGTAAGTTGACCGTATTCAAACTGCAGTAAGTCGACCGTATTCAAACCGCACTAAGTCGGCAGTATTCAAACCGCACTAAGTCGGCAGTATTCAAACTGCAGTAAGTCGACAGTATTCAAACTGCAGTAAGTCGGCAGTATTCAAACTGCAGTAAGTCGGCAGTATTCAAACTGCAGTAAGTCGGCAGTATTCAAACTGCAGTAAGTCGGCAGTATTCAAACTGCAGTAAGTCGGCAGTATTCAAACTGCAGTAAGTCGGCAGTATTCAAACTGCAGTAAGTCGACAGTATTCAAACTGCAGTAAGTTGGCAGTATTCAAACTGCAGTAAGTCGACAGTATTCAAACCGCACTAAGTCGACAGTATTCAAACTGCAGTAAGTCGGCAGTATTCAGAGCACCAGGGTAAAGTTAGCTGCAGGATAAGTGGAGCTCCAGCTAGCTAACATGACAGCACCAGTCTTTAACTACGCTTGTATCTCCACAAATGAAAGCATCTGGGTAGCTCATACAGCCTCTCTCCGAACCCCCTTTTTATTTGGGAGGAAACACTCAGCAGTCTGTCAGTACCTCCAGATTAAAAAAGTGGGAACCTTTCATTTTCCCTGGATAGGAAGAGAGAGAGAATGAAAAGATCTGGTGAAGGACACCGATTGTGGAGTCTGGGGTGTGTTATCAGCTCAGCCCCCATATGAAACACCTTCCTCTATTGACACAGACCACTTCAAAAGGAGATGGAGGGAGGGGACCGTGGAGGGAGGGGATCGTGGAGGGAGGGGACCGTGGAGGGAGGGGTCCGTGGAGGGAGGGGACCGTGGAGGGAGGGGACCGTGGAGGGAGGGGACCGTGGAGGGAGGGGTCCGTGGAGGGAGGGGACCGTGGAGGGAGGGGTCCGTGGAGGGAGGGGACCGTGGAGGGAGGGGACCGTGGAGGGAGGGGACCGTGGAGGGAGGGGTCCGTGGAGGGAAGGGACCGTGGAGGTCTGTTTACTTCGAGAGGCTGCATCGCGAACGAAACCCATATTACCCCATTGGGCTCTGGTCAACAGTAGTGCACTATGTAGGGAATAGAGTGCCATAGGGCTCTGGTCAACAGTTGTGCACTATGTAGGGAATAGAGTGCCATAGGGCTCTGGTCAACAGTTGTGCACTATGTAGGGAATAGAGTGCCATAGGGCTCTGGTCAACAGTAGTGCACTATGTAGGGAATAGAGTGCCATAGGGCTCTGGTCAACAGTTGTGCACTATGTAGGGAATCGAGTGCCATAGGGCTCTGGTCAACAGTAGTGCACTATGTAGGGAATAGAGTGCCATAGGGCTCTGGTCAACAGTTGTGCACTATGTAGGGAATAGAGTGCCATAGGGCTCTGGTCAACAGTTGTGCACTATGTAGGGAATAGAGTGCCATAGGGCTCTGGTCAACAGTAGTGCACTATGTAGGGAATAGAGTGCCATAGGGCTCTGGTCAACAGTTGTGCACTA